>NW_006770581.1:482376-510809 GCF_000442215.2 Lipotes vexillifer | reverse complement strand
GAGAGGCCCGCATACCGAAAAAAAAAAAAAAAAAAATCCATTCAAAGTACAAGATAATCAATACATTTTACTGTAATAGAGTACAAAAATTTCACTGATAAAAGTTTCAAGTAACCTTTCAGAAACTACTACTTGTTGAATTTTGGTGTAGTATCAAAGAAGAATATAATTTTCTGAAAACTCTATTAAAATACTCCTTTCTTTTCTAACTACATATCTGTGAAAGACCAGATTTTCTTCACGTATTTCAACCAAAAAAAATAAAAAAGTATTACAACTGATTGAATAAAGAAGCAGATATGAGAATCCAGCTGTCTTCTACTAAGCCAGATAGATATTAAAGAATTTGCAAAAATATAAAACAGTACTACTCTTTTCAAAATGTTTTGTTTTGAAAAATCTAGTTATTTATTAAAAATGCTATTTATGCTTACATATAATAGATTTATTACTGCTACCTTAAAATGAATTAATAAATGCCTTATTTTTAAAATTCTGTTTTAATTTCTAACATGATAAATATCAATAGATACAATCGATATAAACAACAGCTCTTTGAAGTCTCAATAATTTTTAAGAGGGTAAACAGGTCTTGAGACCAACTAGTGTGAGAACTCTATGAAAATGCTGGTCAACTGCTATGAAAGTGAAGGAACTTCTACTTCATGAAAAGACACGGATACATTTCACACAGTTTGGAATGAAATAAGCCAGAAAGAAGAGCACATGATATGTTATTTCCCACACATCAAAGTAAAATGTGGAAAACTGATGTATGATATTAGCTGCCAGGAAACTGGCTACTTTGGGGGTGCTAGAGGCTAGAATCGGGCATGGAGTGAGGGGTGCTTCTGGGGAGCCGTGAATGTTGTATTTTGTAATCTGGGTAGTGGCCATTAAAATTCTTAAATTTGTATATTTATGACTGGAACACTTTTATTCTATGTGTGCTGACACTTCAATAAAATAAAAAAGTATTTACCAGCAAAGACTCAAAACTATGGAAACAATATAATTTTTAAAACCCCAGTTACTGTTTTGGAGTAGTGGGAATAGGGTGATTTCTTTCTTTCTTTCTTTCTTCTTTTTTTTTGTTTACAAAATTTTCCTTAATATTGCTGTTACACGTTTATGCAAGTAACAATCATTATGAGCAGTGCAAGTGACATAAAATGCTGACAAATTTGACTAATTTTACAACTAATTTTACATCTAAGGCAAAAGCCCAGTCTTTTTTCTAATATGATGCTTTGGAGATGTGCAGCAGGAGAAGAGAACTCGTGGGGGAACTTGGACACAAAGCAGCCCCTGTCAAACAACGAATGTGCTATCTCACCGAAGAACAGGCCTGGTATGGATCATCCCACGGGGTTAAGTGGGGGGTTTCAGGCAGGGAGAGTCCGGCAAGATATATGAAAAGATATTCAAACTTTCATGCTGTTCTGAGCGCTGCTAAATCAGAGTGTTTCACGTAGAATCAAAGTCCAGACAGCTTGGTTCCTGGCCCTTACCAGCCACATTCCATGGGCAAATCACTTAATATTTCCAATTTGATTTATCATCTATAAAATGAAGGTAATAGTACCTCCTCTGTCTAGTCCAAAGAGATGTTATAGAGATAAGATGAGACGGTAAAATGAAGCTTCATAAAAGGGTCACCCAGAGACTATTTGGGTGTAAGTCATGGGTAAGATCAGTTGAAAAATTTGACCTAGATGGTCTCTTCTGAATTAACAGTTATAGAAAATGCTATATGATTTCAGTTATATATCATATTTACTCTTCAAATAAATACCCTATCGACAATAGCTGCAGCCCAGTGTTTACACCCTTGCTCAGATATTCCACGTCTACCCTCAAATTTCCTCTCTGTTGTTAAGTTCAACCAACAGTCATTGTCCACCTATCATTTTCCAGGCCCTGCAGTACAAAGACGAGCCCCATTATCTGCTTTTGTGGAGTCCAGTGGAAGAGCATATAATTATGTGTCGACATGGCCAATGTTGAGACAGAGCTATGTTTCGGACATGGTGACACAGGTCACAGTCAGCACAAAGAAGAGGAGACCATGGTGTTCAGTGAAGTCTCCCTGGTTGACATGCTGCTTTAGCTGAATCTCGAATGAGAGGTTTTAAATAGACACCTGATGTGGTCCCATTAGCATTCTTGCTAACTCGCTCTGGTAGCAATTTGAAGGATGGATTTAATGAAGACACGACTAAAAGTAGGGAGCTCCCTTAGGACACTATCATGGCAGCACAAGTGAGGGCTCACAGGGTGGAATGGGGGAAGCAGAGGAGGCAAATTCAAGAACAACATGGAAAATAAAATTGGGATAAACTGGTGACTGGATGAGAGGGTAAGAATTACTCTAAAACTTCTAGTTTGCCTAATGGAACAAATTAAATTAGATAAACTGAGAAAAATTAATAGATATCACAAAAACAAGAGAAAGAGCAAGTTTAAGTGATACGAGGACATGCTGAATTTGAAGCGTCAGTGGTACAGCAGGACATCCCTAGAAGAAGGCTCAAGTGAGAGTTCCAAGTTCTACATAGACCGGTGAGCCAACAGCAATCAAATGATAAATAAACCCTGAGAGATGATAAGATGCCTCATGGAGAGTACGTGCAGAGAGGAGCTTGATGAGTCAAGGTCAGAAACCGGAGAACACTAGCAAAGTTTAGGATAGGAGAAGAAAGGTTAGAAAAGTTTAAGGAAAATCAGAAAGAGAAACGTCATGGAGACCCAGGGCTGTTTAACCACAGTGAGTGCCATCAGAGAAGTCCTGTAGGATGAAGCCTGAAAACGTCTTGGATTTGTCTACAGAAATTGGTCTTTGGTAATTTCTACAAGTTATTTCAGAGGAATGATTAGACTAGACGGCAGCGAGCCCACCAGAAATGGAGGAAATGGAGACGATGAATACTGCCAACTCATTCAAGAAAGCTGAATCTGAAGAAGAGAAAAACAGAGGTGGAAGGAGGGCCACATGCGATACAAGAGGAAGGATACAACCCAAGTGTATCGCTAGGTTGTGGGGAGCTTGGCAGTAGATGGGAGAAGGCTGAAAAGCAAAGGGAAGAGGAAGGTGGCACAGGTTCCACGGGATAAGAGAAGAGAGGATGGAATCAGCAGCCCATGTAGAGGCTGACCTGAGCCACGAGGAAGGGCTCATGCTTGGAAGCTGGATGGAAGGACTTGAGGATGGGTGCAGGTGTAGATGAGTGTGTGAGCAGCACACTAGAGAGTGAGGTGCTTCACACTTGATGGCTTCCAGTTCCAGGGTACAGTAAAGGGGAAGATGTCCCCTGAGTGCTGAGCAGGGGTGAAGGCTTGGAATGGTGGATTAGGAGGATGGGAGAGGGAGCTGACCAGGGACCTAACCTGATGAGTTATATAAAAGTGTTGATAGTCCAAATATTTGTTATCCCTTGGTCCGTTCTCTCAACATCTCATCCAGTTAACTAATTTGCACATAGCACTTTACAGCTGACAAAGGAGTTTCCATATGCCTTATCACATTTAATATTTAGCCACCTGACGAACCTGTATTATTATTATCCCCATTTTACGGAAGAGGAAGCTGAGGACAAGTGAGATAAGTGACTCCAACAATACGGCAGTTGGCAGTGCTGGAAGATGACTTCTTGGATTCTGCCATCACGTGAGTCTCTCCCACGTGGTTTCCACCCTGTGTATTGCCACAGTGCTAAGCAAACATTACTTTGCAATTGCTTTTGAGACCTTTCATGCCCTGAAAAGTTGTCACACTCCACTGGATGTGGAGACAAGAGGAGGGCGGTTCAAGGGCAGAGGCCCATCTGCCTGGGCAGCAGTGAATATGGCACATCGATGGGAGACAAATTCAGAGCAAAGCTCTGCATTGCTTATTGGAGCAAAATAGCCTTTGCTTAGCAACTGCCTGTGTGTTAAAGAGTTTGAGAACCTCTGAAGTAGGACCAAGGGCCTCAGAAGGCCGTCTGGAGATTTGAGAGGGAAAGCAGATCTGGTTTAAAGAGCCTCTGCCTTGCTGTCTCAGTGCCTCCTTAGGGAAGGGTTTGGCTACAGAACACAGATCAGATCTTGGAATGGGGAACAAGGCACAGCCTACCTGGAGGGTCACCTTTAAGTGAGCTGACCTCAGCTTGATGGTGCCCAGCTTTGCCAGGGGCACCCCTGGGGCTGGCCAGCTGCTGGTGACCCTCCTGCCCAAGCTCTCCCACAGGAAGCACCTGCTGTCACTGATGACAGTCATTACATTGTTGGTTTAAAGCATCATTAGTCCTGTAATTTCAGTTGTACGGCCTAGCCAGAAAGGAGAAAGACCAATATCTAAACACAGCCTCTCAGATCCTGCTTGGAAACTTAGCACCAACATTACAGTTGTAGGTCCTGGACTCTCCAGCCAAGCATGGCACGTGTCGGGTCTGGAACTAAACTCAGTAGTAAGAAATGCCACTGTATCTACCATGTGCTGACACATATGCATGTCATTTTAATCCTTTGTCTCACGATTTTCACTGCTAGTCACTTACACTAAGGAAATCATAAGATATATGCACAAATATTCACTGGACAGTATTTTCCACCATCTTATTGATAGCAGCATAAAATGAAACAATGTAAATAACAACACATGGAGGGATGGTTCATCCTTACTGTAGAGCATTATGCAGTCACCACAAATTATGCTCACAAAGGGCCACCAGTAGCCCATACAGCACCTTTGTGTCCCCTTTGGGCAGATGCCATCCTGGACCTGCCTGGATAACTTGAATAGTGGGACAAAGGCTGGATTTCAGCTTCTTTTTGCCATGCTGGCCAGATGCCCTTGTGCATAACCTACACAACTGTTCACGGCAGTCCTGGTGTCAAAAAAGTTTTGATGATATGGAACCAGGTTTTTGATGTACTGAGATTTTTTTTAAAGGAGGTTAGAAAATAATATGCTGACAATAACAACAATTAAATGTGTATAGATTTTGCATGGAAAAGAAAAACTGAAAAAAAATATAGGGCTTTGGTCGTTAGTGCTGTTTGCCAAATATTTCCAGTTCTCTCCTCCTGTAGCTACGTGGCATGATTCACCCTTCCTGCCACCTTTGAGCCATAGGTGAGGCCAGGGAGAGGTGTGCCGAAACTTTAAGGGCTCATGCTCTGTTTGCTAAGCTCTTTTTTAATTGCCATGGTAGTGCTCAAAGTTCTAGACAACGGCTACTCCATGAGCTGGTATCACTGGGCGAGGTTAAGGCAGAGAAGACTCCCAACCAACTCACAATGCACGTGTAGCACAGGTGAGAAATAAACCTTTGCTATTTTAGGGCAATTAGCTTTGGGGGTGTTTGTTACTGTAACGTGACTTTTCCTGAATAACACACACACCAAAAATGTCAGGAAGTGTTACAGTGAAATTGCATTAAAATACATAAAATTCATTTGGATTCATATTTGTGATCTGTGGAAAAAGATCAACAGAGCTAAGTGAAAGCAAGTGTGAGATCAATTAAATATTATGAGCAAAAAGCTCAAACAATTTGAGCAACAAGATAAATAACAGGCTTAATGGATTATAGCCCAAATTATAAAATAAATACACTGGTCACCTCTCCTTCACTGGTGCAGGTTGAGAGGATGAGGGATTGGATTAACAGTGTCAAGTAGTTGGCTGGCAGTGAGCAACCGAGGAAACCATGTCCGTGCGAGCCCTTTGTCGTGATCATGTAACTGGTAATTATCAAGAACACTCTTCTCTTTCCCAGCACACCTCCTCAGGGCCCCAGGGCAGAGCGCAAAGCCTGCAGAGGCAGTGCTCCACATTACAGCGGCTGGGTTCCCCGCCTGAAGCCCCCCTAGAATAAGCTCCTCAAGGACAATGTCCATCCCTGTTCCCAAGGGTCTGGCAAATGGAGACAACAACAGATGAAAGCCTGAGAGACTGAAATGAAGCTCACAGATTTTGGCACTCCTCTGAGCTAAATTCTCTGCAGCTGGTCACTTCCTGCCCAGAGTAAAACACTGCTGATGGTCAGATATAGGGCCAGGTGATAAGATTTCTGGGTCTGCAAAGAACAAAGGTCAGGAGCTGGGCAGTTCTGGCCTTCACTTCCACTGCCACGTTTAAACCCGTCTGAAATTCAATGTTTTCCTGGTTGTGAAACATTCAATAAACAGAGCACATATGCAACTTTTCTATTATGCCTTCTCTACATAAGGTTGATATATCTGTCTTCAAATATAGGTTCTTACTGGAGACCTGGCTTTAGTTAAAGGATAGAAGCAGTTAATGAGAAAACAATGAAATGCTTTCCCTGTTTGTTGGTAAATCTTGTATAATACCTACATGTGCACCCGTAAAAGGTTAGCAGTTCGTTATGAAGGTAAACAGGAACCAAGGGACAGAACGGCCTGGGTCTGCATCAAGCCATAGTCAAGGTGTCTTTGGAAGATATCTATTTGGACGACTCAGGCCAGGAAATGCTCTTTTCTCCAAGTGCCCAGATAATTGCACTTTTCTCTACTGTGGAGACATAACCCCTGGATTCTTAATAAATGCCAAGCAGTACCAGAGTAATAATCGTATTTCCAGCAATAATGACAAACAAACTGGTGCTTGGAGTGGGTGAAGAGGGACCAGATCACCACAGCGCAATTCATCTCTTGTTAAATTCACTCACATATTAATTTCTAAGATGAACAGTGGTTTCTAATTTGTCTTTTTTGAACTGTGCTGTTTTTATTACATTCAATTGTCATGAGACTGATGACTTTTAAAAAAAGGCACTCCCGAGTAGCAAAGGACAAAAGCTTTGGAACTGCAGGTACCAGGCCTTCTCAAAGAAGCCAGCTTCCCTCCTCTTTTTCTCCTTCTTGGGCATCAGAGCCTCTGTGAGACTCAGACAGATGGGAAGCATCACCGCACTGACCTTTCCTGAACTCAGCCACGTCTCCTCAAGTTTCGGTTATCGTCTTCCTTAGAGGTGAGGCTCATGGAGACACAGACCTCCTCGGGCAGGAGCAGAACGTTAGGAATTACTTACGAGAAGGGGTCTGGATGAGAGATGAATGTGAGGATCCACCTTGGAGGACTGCAACGCATGGAAACATTTTCCCCTGAACACATTCTGAGACTTGAGGTTGCCGTTACCGACTGACTCGTGTTCCCCGCAAATTCGTATGCTGAAGCCCCAACTCCTAGTACCTCAGAGTATGACTGTATTTTAGAGATAGGGCCCTTAAAAAGGTAATTAAACTAAACAAGGCTGTTAGAGTGTGCACTAATCGAATCTAGTCAGTGTTTTCACAGGAAGAGGAAAAGATCCTAGGGATGCTCTCGGGGAGAAGACGGCCATTTACAAGCCACGGAGAAACCAAACCTGCAGACACCTTGATCTCAGGTTTCCAGCCTCCAGAACTGGGAGAAAATAAATATCTGTTGGTGAAGCCCCTAGCCTGTGGTATTTTGCTAAGGCAACGCTGGCAAACTAATTCAGCCTCCTTGACTCCAAATGATGTCTAGCACTGAGAAAGCCTGGACACTGAAACTGGCATTTCAAATAGAGATAACAAATGGGGGTTGGAGCTTATGGGGAGGGTTCCTTCCTTAGGCTGTAAGGAGAGAGACAAGGCCACTTTGGCCAGGAGCAGCACGTCGCTGTCCACGACTAGAGCAGAACCCTTGGCTTGAGCTCTCAAGACGTCACTGGGTGCTATCTGGGCCCACACTGGGATCTTCTGGAGGGCAACCGTGACCACATCCCTGTGCTCCAGGATGCTGCACACACCTGCTCACCTCGGCTCCCTTGGGAGTCACACTGGGACTTGTCAGTGGGTGCCCACTGTTGGGCTGAATGTGACTCACAGGTAACATAATCAACACCAGCCCTTCCCTCTCCCTTAGGCTTGTCCCGCATAGATATGGCCACTGTGAATTAAAAATAGTTAACTGTAGCCACAGGGGCCATGGCCAGGCTGGAAAGGGCTTTCAGAAGGGACAGTGTTTTTAAAGTACAGGAGAAGCAGTTGGTCTGATGGGAGGGGGAGGCTCTTCCAAGCAGATGGGACCACATTTGCCCAAGGGTAGAGATGGGAGAAGACAGGGTACATTACGATAAAATATGGAAGTGGGCCCATTTGGAGCAAACACTGTGTGAGATTGTCACAGGACAGAAACTTAGAAAAACAGTGAGAGTCAGGCTCCCTGCACTGTGGTCGTGGGTCTGAGTCTTCTTCTGGACAGTGTAGGAACAAATAATGTTTTTTAATCAGGGACATGACATGATCAGATCTGATCTTTAAAAACTCACAATGGGGGTGGCTTGAAGGGGTGATGAGGCAGAGTAAGCTGCTGGGAGGGACCATCTGCTTTGTTCTCCCTATGTCCCTGCTCTCAAGCACTTCTGCTCCCTGGCAGAAGCATAATTGATGGGTGAGGAATAAATATATGAACTATCTTACCTACCACTCCACAATGGCAGCCAAAAAGCTCATGCATGGTGTAGATGTTTGACTGTAAGTCTTTATGGACTGCATATTTTATGATCTTAATTCCCCAGGAATTGACTTTCTTCTTTGAATTTTATTTTTCTTGATCTCATTTCTTTATTTTATTGCATGCATCTCATCTGGATATCATAAATCCTCTGGGGATTGAGTCAGACTATAAATAAACACATGGGATTAACATAAACTGGATATAATACTCCAGTAATACCAAGGCAGCAGCTGACCCACAAGGCAGATGGTCACAGCTGTCCCTTTACACCTGGAGGGGCCCCTCCCTCACCACCAATCTTCCTTCACATCCTTCCTCCTCTTTCTCCTCCTCCTCCTCCAAGTCTCAGCTCAAGCTCAGCTTGTTAACATTTTAATTATTTCACCTACCTAGAAAGTGGTGGTCACAGGTCAGGGACTTGTGCCTTTTTCTGTCAGTATCCCCTGGCCTAAAGCCAAGGGCCTGGGATATGGTAGGAAGTCAATGAGTGTGCACGGAATGTCAAAGGAGGGAATGTCCAGAGCAGAACTGGGTGTTTAGTAGATGAGAGAGGGGTGGGGGTCGAGATACGTATGCAGATGGAGTCACAGACACAGATGTATTTTCTGATGCCCTAGGCAGTGGTCCCCAACCTTTCTGGCACCAGGGACCGGTTTTGTGGAAGACAGTTTTTCCACGGACCAGGGGTGGTGGGGGATGGTTCAGGCCGCAATGCGAACGATGGGGAGCCGCCCACCTCTCACCTCCTGCTGTGCAGCCCGCAGGCCTGGGGGTTGGGGACCCCTGCCCTAGAGGACTGGAATGGCTCTTGACAACTGGCCCCTGCTGCTCTCCTCCTGGACCACCCCCGTGTTTGATCTCTGTGCTCCAATTATAAAGATCTCCCTCTGTTCTCAAATATACGAACTCCCTCCCACCGGTGATCCCTGGCCCTAGCTGAGTCCTTTTCGGGAGTTTTCATTCCCCAGGTGCCCAATGGCTACTCTTCCCTCTCAGCTTTATTATCACTTCCAACCTATGGCAATCACAAGTCAGTCTCCAGCATATCATCTATTGCCTTCAGATTACGTCACAGTAGCTAATATTTTCTCATCTATTCCCTTTTGCTTACAGTCTATTTCCCTAAACTGAGAGCAGATGCCTCATCTGTCCCCCAACCCATACAGCAGATCTCAGATATAGAAGTCCATGAGTCAGGAACCATTTACATGAAACTGAGTTATTTGTAGTGAGGTGGATGGACCTAGAGACTGTCATACAGATAAGTCAGAAGAGGGGGAAGGGTAAGCTGGGACAAAGTGAGAGAGAGGCATGGACATGTATACACTACCAAACGTAAGGTAGATAGCTAGTGGGAAGCAGCCGCATAGCACAGGGAGATCAGCTCGGTGCTTTGTGACCACCTAGAGGGGTGGGATAGGGAGGGTGGGAGGGAGGGAGATGCAAGAGGGAAGAGATATGGGGACATATGTATATGTATAACTGATTCACTTTGTTATAAAGCAGAAACTAACACACCATTGTAAAGCAATTAAACTCCAATAAAGATGTTAAAAAAAAAAAAAAGAATTGATCGGACACTCAAGGCTCAGCTGCTCCTTCTATCACTCCTAATTGTACTAGTAAATATACTAGCACCCAAGGACCCATGAGCGGCCTCCCAGGCCCCCAGGCCTGGACTGCCACACTCTCTTTGGCTGTCTTCAGTCTTTCCTCCAGGTTCAGGCCCTCCTCCCTTCTGTGCCAGGCCTAGAGCCAAGTTTGCACCAACCCCCACTGACAACAGTGGAGAGAAGAAAATTTCAGAACTTCCTGTTCTGAGACTTTGAAAGACTTTTTTAATTAACCAAAATGGTTTCTCATAATAGATGGGTCCCAGGGCGAGAACACGACTGTAACTTACGCGGCAGGCGCCTCGCGGCCGATCTGGGAGTGAGGACCTAGTGGTGGTGAATGGCAGCAGTGCCTTGGGAGGGCCCCAGACTGATTCTCCACTCCAGGACCATGTGCCGTTTTGTCATTTATATAGTTTCGGACATTTCTGTCTCGTGAACTCTAAAGCGTTTTTGCATCGATGGATACGTTTACGTTTTAAATATTCAAATTTAAAGAAATAAACAATCAAAAAATGTGTTTTCCCTAGCCATAAGTCACAATTTTTAAAAACTGAAAGCCTTTCCTGGGATGATGATACCCGTACCCAACCACAACATTAGTTTTTGGAATGCGGGTATATCTCACATTAGGAAATCTAATCTATAAAAACCTGAACCTCAAAATAGATACCTGGATATAATAGGCCTTCAAAGTAAAGGACTGTATTCAGTTTTCAAAAGGATTCAACCCAGCATTTCTTTAAGTTGCCAAGTTCCTAAATTAATTTCAAATCGGTTTTAATTTACAAAATATTGACCTATATACTTTTTTTTTCAGAAACCCAGCTACTGTCATGTGTTACTCATCTCTATATTCTTAGGACTGCTATATCTTCAATAAATTCATATGTTGTTGAATTGCATATGATGAAGTATTTATGTACCTTAAAACACTGTGGGTTGAGCTGAAGACTTGGACCTGGAGTTACTCTGAAATATTCCTCAGTGACAGCCATCATATATGGTATATAAACACAGCCTGATTTTGTGATAAAATAAAATACTATAGAAGAGAAAGGAAAGAAAATCAGTAAATAACTAGCAGAACAAGGTGAGAAGATCTAGTTAAACTTTTCTAACCTTTTCAGACTAGATGTTTCTGTCTTTGGAGAAGAAACTGAACATTCAGCCCTAACAACTTTTCAAAAGATGATTTAGATTCGATGTGCCTTTCAATGGGCAGTGGTCGTGACCTTATGGTGAGAATATTCGACTGACTTGTGGAACTTCCATAACCCCAGTGCCTGCTCTCTTGGAGAGGTTTCAAGCTATCATCTTGCTTCCAAAAACAAAACAACTTTAACCCCACTTCTTGTGAGGCTGAATGACCAAAAGTGCACTCAGAGAGGTGGCTTTGGGCTGCTCCAAGGTGGCCGAGCAGCACCTGTGCTTTTGTGGAGCACTGTGATGGAGCCATCCCTTAGTGTCAGTTACGGCGACTAGCAGGAGGCAGGGCCATGAGCCAGCCATGGGATGAACTGAATTACTGTCAGTATTAAATACGCGTTTATTGTGTGGACTTTGCATCCTTAATAAGTCATGATAGTGTAGACCACGTTAAGTTTTAAGAGTAAACAGCTGACATATATAAAATGGAATATGACTTAGCCATAAAAAAGAACGAAGTAATGCCATTTGCAGCAACATATAGAGATTGTCATACTGAGTGAAGGAAGTCAGACAGAGAAATACAAATATCATATGGTATCGCTTATATGTGGAATCTAAAAAAAAATGGTACAAATGAACCTATTTACAAAACAGAAATAGAGTCACAGATGTAGAAAACAAACTTATAGTCACCAAGGGGGAAAGGGGGGGAGGGATAAACTGTGAGATTGGGATTGACATACACACACTACTATACATAAAATAAATAATCAACAAGGACCTACTGTATAGAACCGGGAACTCTACTCAATCCTCTATAATGATCTATATGAGAATACAATCTAAAAAAGAGTGGATATATGTATATGTATAACTGAATCACTTTGCTATACACCTGAAACTAACACAACATTGTAAATCAACTATACTCCAATAAAAATTTTTTTAAAAAAGAGTAAACAGTTGAGAAGAAAATTCTGGTAGAGAAATTCTATGTGCTAGTTGAGGTAGGTACTTGCTGCACATTACGAGAGGGTCGCTGTTATGCAATTTTAGCAGAAGGATCCCCTGGTCAGGTCAGGGTCTCTGCTAGCCTAGCCACTGTCCTTAGCACGAACTGGAAAAAGGAGTCCCCTCTGGACAGATGGTGCCCTTCTCCCAGATCAATGCAGACCACACCAGAGCTCATAGCTTGCCAGCAGAGCTTGGACAAAAGTCAGGGTCCACCTTAAACTGCTCTTCTCTATGCAGAGCCCTGGTCCCGTGCAGGTGAGTTTTTCGGAGTGGTGCCACTGCTCACCACAGTACAGCTGGCCTCAATCCACCGCCAGTCATTGTGCAATGATGCCCGGCCCCACCCACCCCGGGACACAGGCCTCTCCTCTGCTTGGACTACAGGGATGTCTGCACCCACAGTGACAAGTAGCTAGTGGTTCTGCAGACTCTACTCATGGCCAAGCCCTGACATTGATCCTCTCAAGAGGACAAGAGACAGTCTCTCTTAGGCCACTGTACCTCACTGCATTTATCTGAAATCTTGTCCCCACATAACTTAGGTGCCTGGATCTGGCACCAGCTAAATCCATCCCCGAAAAATATCATCCAAGAAGTGATTTGAAGAGGTTCAATATCATGAGCAGAACTTTTTCCTCCTCACTGAACAGGTGACATCAGCTAGACACTCAAATGGCCCAGCGTCTTCAAGGGAGAAGATGGCAGAGGTGGCATCACAAGCATTGAGATCTTGCCGTAAACTGTAAGCTGTAGTAAAGGATGGGCATCCCAGGGTTCCATTAGGATTGTCTGAAGAAGGAAAGCTTTGGGGCTTTGGGTATGGTGGCTTCTGTCTTGGGAGCCTCTTTTCCAGAAAATGTCTAGAGACTGTGATGTTTCAGGAAGGGCTCTAACCCGATGAAGTTACTGTATCTAGAACTACAACACGCCCATTCCAGTTATAATAATTCATCAGAAACCAGGGGGCTGCCCTAAGAAAGCAGAAAAATGTGAACTTGCAACCAAGGACGGCTGGACCACAAGTCTGATCCGGGCAGCTTCCATCTTTCCTGTGTGTGTAGGGACACCTGCTCTGAGCAAGTCACTGATGATATTCCCTGAGCCTAACCTGATGGAAAGAATACACTGAAAGATTTGACCTAAAATGCCTTTAAAGGGCAAGCTCAGCTAGAGGATTTAAGTTACAGAGAGTTTTCAGAAAAAAAAACTGGTTGTGATATTGTTAAACACAAAGGACACAAACACACATGCTAAATAAAATGATCAAATAGGCACAAAAGCACAAAGCACAATAGCACATATATCAACTAAAAGCTCTGTCATACAGCACTATAACCTCACAATGATTCAAACGTTGAACAAATGACAACTTTAATATATACCACTAATAGCAAAATGTCTGCTTTACTGAAGGAAAAAAACCTATCTTGCTCTAAGCAGTTTTGAAATGAATATTTGATTCAAAACTTCCCCTGTGCATATAATTGCATGCTAATTTACATTTTAATTACTTCCTAAGAAATCAAAAGCATTTGTTGACAGTAGAACATAATGTCAACTTCACGGTGCGCTGTTGGTGGATGCTTAATGAACTTAATTAGACAATTAGTGATGTTAATTATCCTTCTATTATGAAGATAAAGCTGTCTCACTAATGATGCACTTGGTAAAGAAACAGCATTAAAGGTATCAGTGTTTGCTTTGTTCATTTACTTCTATTTTTCAAACTCCTGTAACAAGGACTTGTGATAGCCTAGTAACGTTTAAGACTCTTAAAATGGAAAAAGAAAAGCCACTGTTTCCATCAGCCCGATACTGTCCTTCCCCCTCATTCTGGATACTAATATTGTGTTGGTGACTGGGCTGCTGTTTCAAATCCCCTGCTGTAGGGACCTCCAGTCCATAGTCAGTTGTGGTATGGAGTTTCTGGTTCAAACCATGTCCTTCCTTTGGGCTCTAATATAAATGGTTTTAAGAATGGGATGTGTGTGTGTGTGTGTGTGTGTGTGTGTGTAAAGAAGAGAGATAATGAGAGGGAGTATCCTGGTTGAGTGCCCAGAACACTGGAAGAAAACCTAAGGGGCTAATTCTCACACACACACACACACACACACACACACACACACACACACACACACGTTGCCCTGGCCTCGGCTGCATTTCTACGACCCTGCAGTGCCGTAGGTGTTCTCACCTCCACCACCAGGATGCTTTGCTGCCCTGGGAAGCTCCATTCTGCATATGGTGTTGGAACACAGCTGCCTGCATGACCAAGGGCTACGACACATAATATACAGACTCTACTTTCAGCTGAAGTGAAGAAGGAAACTTCAGAGGTTTAAGAAATAAGATACTGGACTTCACCATTTGTCTCTGTCTTGCATTAGAATATACCACCACAACCAGAGCGAAACGCAAGTCCCTTCTGGAAGTAATCCTAGTCCAGACACACCATGAAGAGCTCTAAGGCCAGGCTGGGGAGAGTGGCATTATTTTTAGGGTCAGTAATCTCGGGAGAAGCATCAAGAGAAAGTGTCATTGGCAGCCTCGCCCACCACAATTAAGAAAACCAAGATTCCATTTAGTAGAAGACCTCAGTAACAATGCTCACGTCAGTAGAGGGATTTATACTTTACAAAGTCTTTTTTAAAAATTATACTTTCCTTCGTTTCTGAGTGGTTTTATTCCTCTAACAGAGAGTCCCATTTAATTGCTGGCTCACAAGATGTTTACCCCCACAGAGCACTACTGGGTTTTCCAACAACTCAGCACTGCGATTTCTCATAAAGTCCGCGTTTGCGGGTTTTCTGAATCACTCTTCTCTTATCCATGGTTTCCAATGGTTTTGCCCCTCCAGCCCCGCTCCTCCCTTGATTTGCTGACACAATATATGGCTTTGAAGACAGCAACTGTCTTTCTGCCCTCCTGCCCTACAGCGAGGACGTATTAGCAAGACCTCACCAATCTATGGGTCCTCTCACCCCTTCAATTTTAGAAGTTCTCATGCATCTTCATTTTCCCCTGGCTACCTGCTTCCAAACATCTCTCTGAAAGGCACATTCATCTCCTGGGAAAGTCTTTTTTTTTTTTCTTGCCCAACATGTTGAATTTACAACAAGTTTAAGTAAAAATAGTCCCTGTGATGACCTTCTAAATTTCAGATTTTTTAAATTTCCTACACCTTCTTAAAGATTTTTGATTATCTCTTTGACAGTAGAACATGTCTGGGCATTCTAACTTCCGTTTTCATAGTTGCTTTTTGACTTTCTTGGCTGGTCCCCTCAACTCCACCACTTACTTCCCCTTCATTTCAAAGCCCATTCTTCTCTATTTTCAAAAAACTCTTCTTAGCCCTGGCGTGCTCCTGACTCATGAGCCTTTTGCCCAGGTGAGTGAAATCTGAGGCTTCCACCTCAAGGGCTGTTCACCCCTGGACACAGAGGTGCCAAAACACGGAACTGGAAAGCAGTGTGTCCCATCAGACCTCAACCTCCTTCCTGAAACAGGGCAGTGGGATTCTCGGGGACTCACTGCACCTTCAGCCTCAGCAAATGGAAATCTCTCAGCAGCAGGAGACCAATGGAAACACGCCAGAAAGCAAGACCATGAGCAGCTTGATCACTCCCCCAGTGACTGCTCAAGCCTTCCAATGCTGCATATGCTTGCTTCCCCTGCAATTTTTATTTGGGTTCCATGACTTCTTTAAAGAGAAAATAAGTATACGGGAACATTTACATGTGAAATGATATGATGTCTGGGATGCTGCTTCATAATTGTTCTGTGCAGAGGGAGAAAGCGGGTAGGGATAGAGGAGAGACAAGATTGGCCAAGAATTGAAATTTGTGGAAGTGATGGATAGATACATGGGGATTCATTTTTTATTTTCCCTACTTCTATATCTGTTTGAAAATTTCCACAATGATTTTTCAAAGGGATAATGGGTAAAGTTCTCAGAGTAGATGGTCAAAAATGTCATTTTCCTCGCCAGGGACCTGAGCCAAGGCTACTTTTAGTACAGCTGTCACCCCATGGCTGGTCTCAGCCAGCATCTCATCCTCCACCAGGGGCAGTGCTGCTCCGTGGCTGTGGGTGAGTGATAGTGGGCCTGGGCACTGCTGGTTTTGCAGGAGGCTCTTGTGCGTCTGGTTGGGTGGGGGCCTCGCCCACAGGGCAGCCCTTAGAGGACCTCATGGGGCCTTGGAGTAAAGGTTTAGTGCTTTCGTATTCTTGCCAGGGCAGACATAAAATTCTTGCAGAAACCTGTCTTTGGTATTTTAGCAACTGCAGTGTGCGACCCTCTGGCTTTGGGTGCCTTCTCATCCCCTTCTGTTTTAATTCTCACCTGGCCCTGGCTTCCCTACGTGGGCCATGTCAACATTCTAATATATGGCTTTGAAGACAGCAACTGGAAGCCTGCTCAGTTATCTCCAAAGGCCATGGAAACATGGCAGACACAGAACCCGGCCCTGCTCCACCGGCTCTTGCTCCTCTCTAAACCCTCTTAAGTTTGCTCAGGTGAGGCACACATGGCCCCTGCATGAACAGCTGTCCACACAGAAGGAAGGTGGGGTGAAACCTTGCTCATACTTTGCAGAACAAGACCTGGGTCAGGTGGCTATGTGCCCCCCACCCCAGAGGGGGTCCCACCTCCTTACAGGGTAGAGGTGGCCCTGTACTCTCAGCGTCCACCCTCTGGTCCCCATTCTCTGCAGAGCCCCACAGAACCATCTGAATCACACACCTCCCACACCTCCTACACCTAGGCACACTCTCTTCTCGTGGCCTGATTTAAGAGCCCCGGAGCTAGGGCCTCTGTCTTTGGTGGCCCTCTTTTTTCTTTGCTCACACCAGCCTTGATTAAACAATTTCTCTTGTGTATTCTTTGGTTTCCACTGCTCCAACCACTGCCTTGCCTCCATCATCTCCCACCTGAATGATGCTACAGCCCTCAGCTTGTCCACTTCCCCAAGAGCCCTAAACTCCAATCTAACCTGTACAAACAGAAATGTGCCATTCCCCTGCTTAACCCCCAACCTATGGGCCCCAGTGCCGCCCTGACCTGCCTCCATGCCCATCCTGCCACCTGCAGCTGCTTTGCCCATCCCCCTGCTCCCAGGCCTCACAACCCCTTCCCACTGGACCTCTAGCTCCTGTGTCCCATGTGCCCATTTTCTGTTTGCTGATGTTAAAAAAAAAAGAGGATGACACACTTTATGTTCTGGAATAATTTTGGATCCACAGAAAAATAATAAAGATAGTACAAAGAACTCCTGCTCCTGTCAGCCCTCACCTGGTTTCCCATAACGTTAACATCATACATTGCCAAGGTGTGTCTGCTAAAACTAGGAAACAAACACTGGTTGTTGATGTTTTTTCAACTTGTTTTTAAACAAGAAAGTTTGAAGCTGAGCAGATGAGCAAAGCCGCTCCTACTGCTGTGAAGATGGATGGCTGGCAAGAGTGTGTGCTCTGGATCCCTCCAAGCTGAAGGGGGCATGATGAAGTGGCTTCCTGGACACCCTGAGTTGTCCTTTGGTAACCTCAAGGGAGCCCAAGGTCCCAACCTCTGTCCCACAGGCTGACACCCACAGCCTTTATTTACCCTGGTAGAGACGATGACTTCACTCTTTGATCCCAGAAGGGACTGTGATGGGAGTCAGGGGGAGAAAAGGAAGAAATAACATCTATATATCAGCCTTGCCTCAAAGTTCAGCTCACCTGCCAAGGAGAAAACATTTTCTACTGAAAATGAAGACAGGTAAAAGGCATGAGGAATCGTACATTGTGTGTCTCACTCCAAGGAACAATTTATCAGTGCTATAGAGCTGTCAGCCACTGACATGATAAGGAATAACACCAAATGAGTAATGTTTCCTCTAAAACCAACTCCTTTAATTACAAGCCCCTTCTTTCCAGAAGAGAGACAGAAGATGCAGAAACACCAATTTCATGCACTTGTGCCTGAATAATGCCTCCATGCTGCTTTTTCCAGATGGCGACCTTCTCACTGGAGGGACTAATGATGTGGGCATATTTAGGGAAAAACCAATAACAGAGTCCTTAACCTTCAACAACAAAAAGCGTGTTATACAAAATGTTCCTTGGGATACATTAGAAAATATCAATTACATTGCTCACCGAGGTGTAATCAGCTGTAATAAACAAAATTAATTTTTAAAAATAATTAAACAGACCCCAGGGCAAATAGTTGATGCTCTTATCCTGTGACATCACAGTGTACATATGTACCTGAGAAGTTGTGCCTTCTGTTAGCAACAAAGGCTTCTCGCGTGGATGAGTGATGGATACGGGCTCTGAAGGCTAGTGAGTTTCATCCCACAGAAAGGCGGGGAGGGGGCTCCGTGCAGCTCCCTACACATTCTTTAAGAACCTTCTATGTACCAGGCACTGTGCCCAGCCCAGACTGAGTTACTGGTAGGAGATGCTGCTCAGTGAAGACGCAGATAATTTTTTTTTAATTAAAGCATAGTCCACTTTGTTTCAAAAATAATTTGTCTTTTAAAATTCCACAAGACAGTATAAGCTGTAGAAAAGATACATAAATCAGGTTGGAGGTAAAATGGGGCTCAATGAGGAAGGAAGAGGCCAGGGAGAGATATGTGTGGGTGTGTACACGTGTTTTGCAGAAATTTATCCCACTGAGCATGTGTGGTTACACCACTTGGGCCACGCTTATCTCTCTGGCTTCCAAGTGCCCAAATAAAGAGGAAAGCATAATGGTGTCAGAAGTTCTGCTGTTTGAGTTGCTGTGGAAAAACACAGTCCTTCCTGGTGTTAACAGCTGAGGGAGACTTCCCCCAAGGCTGTCCTCTCCCCGCTGCAGTCCAACCACACTGGCCTTTGCTGCCCTATAACCCCCAGCATACTCCTGCCTCTGTTCCTTTGCCTGGTGGTCCTCCCTGCCTGATTACTTTTTCCTGGAGAGTCACAAGGCTCCCGTCCTTCCTTATTTCTCTGCTCTCACACCTCCCTGCCAGAGAGGGCTTCTGGCCACCTCCATCTAAGTGGCCCAGAACCTCTCTCATCACCCTCTCCCACTTATCCTGCTCCACTTTTCCTTATTGCAATTAGCACCTCAACATTTTCAAATGTATTTATCTTTTTATTGTCTATCTTCACCTCCTAGAACGCAGTCTCCATGAAAGCAGAAAATATGTCAGTTTTTCTCTCTTCTGTAACCTCAGTACTTACAGCAGGGTACAGAATAAGCACTTAATAAAATCTGTTGAATGAGTGAATAAATGGACGGATGGATGAGACCTCAACTGATGTAGAAGACAACATCTTCAGCAGCTCTTCGCCTTCACCAAAGACAGACGACTTCAAGTATTCCTTCTTCCAGATCTCTCAATGTGAGCCAAGAGCAAACTGTTATAAGCCATTTGTAAACCTACGTGGCCCCTAACATTGCTGTTTACTCAAGCTTCTTACAGATGGACTGTTTCTCAACAAATCTCCCCAGGACTCGGAGGCACTGAACTGTGCCAGTGACAGTGACCTGGCGGGGGGTGGGGGGTGCCACTGGCAAGACACAGCATCAGTAGCCACAGGGGTTCCCATAAAATGCATGTCCATGCCCAGCGTCTCAGCTGTCCCTTCCACAGCTGCCCAGCCAGACTGACCTGACCTCCTGGGGACAATGCTAACTTGGTCAAGGAGTAGATGCTCCAGGGAAGCCCAGGGAAGAGGGGCTGAACCCCTCCTGCCACAAATGGCATTGGTCAGGAGCAAGTGCTTGGGCACAAGTGGGGATGCTCCTGCTTCCAGTGCTAGGTGCAACTGTACCAAGTGTGAGATGGTCTTGTCTTGCCCTTGGCAGAGAGAGCTATATTGGAATTTTGTAAAGCACTTGCACTTTCCAAGTGCTTCCACATAGTCTAGTGTAAACAGAGTACATTCCCAGCTGTAAACTCAGGAATTGAGGCTCCGAGAGGTTTTGGAGTTTCCTAAGGGTGTGCTCATAAGTGCAGAGACTATGAATGAAGATCCTGTCTCCACTCCGCCACTTCCTGGCTTCAAAGACCTTGACTTTTTCTTTCAGATTCTATTTCACATCTATAAAATGGGACTAATAATAGCTGTGTGATGTCGCTGGCACGAGATCTCAGTTATTCACTCAGTCAGCCAGTAAGCCTGTGGACAAATTTAATGAGTAGTGTCTTCCACAAGCCAATGCACTGAAGACACAGCCTGCCCTCAGCTCTGAACACCAGGGGGCCGGCTAGCCTATTCAGCTTCGTTTCCTGTCTTTCATTCTATCTTCAGGTTCCTTCTCCATTTGTCCTGAAGCCTATTGCTCCTGAACCTTGGAAAGAAGAAAGCCCCCTTCTCCTGGCAGTCTGGGCACTTACAGGCAGCCCTTCACTCCTCCCTTCTCCCAGTATCCTCCCTTCTCCCCATCAGACACTGACCACAGTGGACAACAGACCTATGGTGACAGCAGGGCCCAGATTCCGAGGACATGGGATTTGGAGTTAACCTCAATCTCCAAAGTTACATGGGCAGAGTTCAAATTGTGTAATGTGTCTGTCAACCGGCTACCCCACTCCCTGGGGAATCCCTTCCCACAGTTTCCCACAGTTATTTGTCCCACTGTGCAAGTCAGGAAATAAAGACTCAGAGGTGTTAAGTCAATCACAAACCAAGGTCTCTTGGGCCTAAGGCCATGCCTATTGAATGACCACCTTCTGCCACTGAAGGTAAGTCGGTGACCCTATCATTAGAATATATGACAGACTGTATTTTCCAAGGAGAGCCTTAGCAATATTTCCAGTACTATGGGCTCCTGAAGAACCTTGTCACTTCCCTACCAGAATGTAGAGTCTATTGCCCTCCCCATGAACCTGGGCAGAACTCTGTGCCTTTCTAGACCAAAAAGGACTGCAGCGGAGGTGATGCTGCATGGTTTCCAAAGCTGGGTCATGGAAGGCAATGTGGCCTCCACCTCTCTCTCTTTCTCTCTCTCTCTCTCCATTTTTCTCTCTCTCCTTCTCCCTCCCTATGGAAATTTATCCCTTAAAACCCAGCCACCAGGTTGTAAGGAAGCTCAAGACACATGGAAAAGCCATGTGTAGATGTTCCAGCCAACATCCCCAGCTAAGGTCTCAGACTAGAGCCAGCAGCAACCCCCGGTTGTCAAAGTGAGCTTTCCAATGATCCCAGCCGAGGCCCCAGACATCAGGGAACAGAGACACCCCCAACCCCTGCTGTGCTCCAGATTCCTCACCACGGCATCCACAATCACAAAAACATCGTGTTACTGAGTTTTAGGATGGTTTGATATGCAGCTTTAAAGACATGGACTAGAAAACCCTAACAGCTCAACCCCACATGGTCAAGAGGATCCACCACCATGTCTCCCAACAATGGCACCAACACTTCTGTCCCCCTTTGTTGTGCCCACACACCCAGCTCCTGCTGAGCTGTGGGTTACGGCTAAGTACACCTGACTCAAAAAGAGAATGGGAACAAGGATTGGTTTGGGTTTTAATGCCAAAAGGAACAGCTGCTCTTGGCACTCAAGTGGAGCCCATATTCGCTTCTGGTTAAAGCTAACCTAAGACCTGACTCCCACAGATGTAGCCTCAACTGGGAAGCCACATGCATTACCCGTAAATGCTCAGAAGAACATGGAGTTAGATCACATCCAGTGACAACAGAGAGAGAGGACATGATACATGGGGGTTGGAAGCGAATGCCCGACGTTCTCTAAGGAAAAGGGGTCTGGGCTCACCTCTGCTTTGCACTCAGGGTTCTTGGTCTGCCGCCCGGGCATCAGCCTCATGGCTGAGGACAAGCTTCCACTCCACGAAGGGACTTTGCTGTGGTGTCCAATACTTGTGCGACTGGCCAGTGACTTCTTTTCAGATGCTGGTGACAGAGAGGCAAAGACCGTCAGAGGTGAAGTTAAGAGGGAAACAAACACACACTATTTCTACAGCTGGCTTGGCTTTCAAAGGGCAAGCTGGGGGGCACAAGCCCAGTGTGTCTGCCTCCAGTAAGGAAAAGAGCCCAGGCTACAGGTGTGAATTACTGTGAACTTCGTGATGCTATAAGACTTAAAACAGTATATGAGCCATAACATGAGAGTAATGACCTCTTTAAAAAGAAACTTAACCATTATTCCTACAGCTGCATTGGCTAATAGAGTGAAAATGCTGAGTCACTGGTAGAATGCAAGGGAGGTTAATATCTTTGGGATGAAGAGTTTTACTTGGAACATGAAGAACCTGAGGCTCCAGGTCACTGCATGACTTGGCGCAAGGTTTCAAACCTGGTAGGTGAATATCAGGGCAGGACCTAGCACCCTAAGTTCCAGAGCCCAGGCTAGAGCTCTGACATGGTGGCCCTTCCCCCTGAGAGATTACTAGAATCTGCTGCTTGGTTGGCACCTCTGGCCGTCCTTTCACCAAGATGCAAAGCAGCATTCATTCTTTGTGAGCAAAGATTCATGAGGCTTCAGTGATATAAATCCCACCCACCAGAGGGATGAGACAGAAGGTCTGGTGTAAAAGGCTTTGGGCCCTGAGTGAAACCCTGGGGGAGCCTGGTTCTATGAGACTCAGAAGTTCCATTCCCTGAAACCAAGTGGACAGAGACCTAGGTAATGCTGCCAGGCCTTGAGCATCATCTCTTCCCAGAGTGGGGTGACCTCCTCAATCTTCACTTCACTCTCTCCAGGTTTCACAGAAAGATCAATCTTGAAGTTATCCTCCAGCTCCTGCCGTCTCTGTGCCACGAGCTGCTGCCAGAGAGTCTGAACAGTCTTTTGGATGTTGTGCTGGACTAATGGAGAGAGTACATCACACAATCAGGACAGCCTCAGTGCTTCTCCCAGAGACAGCCAGGAGATGGCATATCATGGTTCTTTTTATGTGCATCATTCTTGAACATCACCCCAGCTTTGCAAGCTCCAGCCAGACAGCAGTCAGTACGTAGAGATGCAGGACTGATAACAATGCTACCAACATCCTTGTGAGCTGGCCTCTCCCCGACCTCTACCACCAAGTCCTGCCTGCTTCACACGTCCAGAGCTGGGAAACATGATTGATGGGCTCAGTGAGCCTCTTTCTCCCACCCCCAACTCTGTTAGATACCAAACAGAGAGATACCTTGTGTAAGCTCTACGTAACAACATAGTTGCCCCCAAAACAGCTCCTTCCAACCTTGACTTTTATGTTGGCCCCTCAGCGGAATAGACACTGAACCCAAGACTGTGCCCAGGGGCCCAGGAACCAAGCCAGTCCTCTCTCCTGGCACTGAATCATGCTTCCAACTACATACCCACCTCAGTGCCCTGGATTTGCAGACAGACAAATTTACCAAGCCAGTTCTACCTGCTATACCCCATAAACATAATCCCCTGAATCGTGCCTAACTTCCCTCTGATCTTGGGTCACTGGGTCTGCCCTTTGGTACCAGCCTCTACTGTTTGTTTTTCTCACCCTATAGGGGGATGGATGCTGCTCAGTCCACTCGACTAGTTAAATCCCCAAACGCAAATGTTCATGTTGTAATTAACACCGCAAGACAGTAAACTCTAAACACACAAGATTTTTGCGCACTGGCTTTGGGCACCTATCTGACCAGAAAATAAGGATCCTGGTGTCTACCACCTGGCATCACAAGATATCACAAGATTAAGTGGCACAGTTGGCAAACTAAAGTGGTGGGATAAGGTCTGCTGAGGCTTCCTGCATCAAGAGGGAGAAATCTCTCAGACACAAGGATCTGGCTGCCTTTTTTTTTTTTTTATTTCCACAAACTGCCATCCTTTTAACTTGATTTGATATTATCGACTCCAAGAATAAACTCCATTAAGCCAGAAATCTCATAAAGTAATGAGCTTCTTTACTCCATTCCCATTTTCTAGAGAAGAAAGCTGAGAGACAGATAGGTAATGGCTTGAACTGAGTGATATGGCACACCAGTTTCCACATCTAGTGGTCCAAAGGAAAAGTCAAGAGACCAGCTGAGAAGTGAAATCAACTTATAGTGAGGTTCTCTGGTATTTGAGTACACAAGTTCTTAGCCTCACCAAGTCTCACAGAGCTTCCTCCTCATCCATCCATCCGTCCATCCATACACCCATCCATTCCATTTCTTGTATACAAAGATCATTCCAACTTTATTCTCTATCAGGTCACCTTGCTGTATTACTACATTGTTCTAAGATTTCCTAGGACGTCTTCTGTCTTTTAAGAATCTTAGTAATATTTGCTTCCTTACCTTAGGAAGAAAAAACTGAAGAATGCAACCCTAGCAGTTACCGCTATCTTCTACTCCCCCCAAAATAAACAACAAATAAAATGTACCATTGCTCAAGCTTGGGATGTCTTCTCTTTTTTCTCTCACTTCTTCATTTGGAGAGAGAAAGACTTGATGATAAGGAGTCACTCTATGCTTGGGTTCCAATCCAAATCCTTCTGGATAACTAGCAGACAAGAGATTGTTCACTATGAACTCCAGTTTCTTTGGGATCATTCCACTGTTCTTTATTACAAATAATTATCTTGCAAACTCAGTACACATCAATATGAAAACAACTTGTCTAATCAAGTTAAAGCAAACACCTATGACAACTTCGATGACAGGTATTATACAAAAGCATTCCAGAAAAAAAGAAGAACACCTTCTCTTTGTCCCTATCTTATTAAATGCAATCTATGCTCCCAAACAGACCTCCTCAACCTCTCCTGGTTCACACATCATGAGAACTGGTCATTTCTTTTTGCATTAAACTCTGCCTTTGCTTGGCACTAATCTCATCCCTCATGGAATGGGGCCGGGGCCAGCTTCATGAGCCTGTGACCTGTGCAGCTGTGTATGGTCCGAACTCAGAAGGGTCCCATGTTTGGGCTCTGCTGTCACCATCTTGAAATTCTTAGTAATTTTTGAATAAGAGCCCCGCATTTATACTCTGCTGGAACCCTGCACATCATACAGCTGGTTCGAAGTGGGGCCAAGTGGTTTACATATTAAGTTCCCCATGGACCATATGCTCCAGAACTCCTGACCATGTTCATGTCCAAGTACCCTCTTCTCTGGGCCCCTCACCCAAAAAAGCAGAACAGACACTCAGTACAAGTTTGTGGATTGAACCAAAAATGACAAACAAGGAAATGAAAAAATAACCAGCATATAAGGATGTCCATTCTTGAAATTTCTAGAATAAAGTCCCTTTGGACTTGGGAGGCCCCTTTGCTATACAGAGGGATTTGAGGAGGGCAGGACTTCAAGCACACAAATCAGCTGGCATTCTGCTCCTCTTACCCATGCTTCCAGTATGGATAGGGCCTAATTCTTGAAATACAGAAAAGAAAGAAGCACTTCCCCAATTTAATCCATACACTGAAAATGGATTATTTTATTTCAAACAAATATAAAGGCAAATACCTCCTCTGGGCTAGGAGTGTTTTCCAGTGCTTCCCAGAGTGCTTTTAGACAAGTCAACTCGTGGTTTGTAACATTCAATAGTCAACTCGACAGGATTTGGGGGATTTTTTTTCAAATAATCAAATTTGTACTGGGATAAACACAACTGAGAAAAGGACAAGAGTAAAGTGTAATATCTCACAGTCCTCTCTTCCTCAACATGGTTCTATTACTAAGAGGTAATATTCTTAGGCGGTATAATGCCAAGGCACACATGATGTATGATAATATACCTACTACCACACAGAGGGAGAGAGAAAGTGCACATACACTGAAAAATCTAACGTTTTCAAACTTTGAACTTCAGGAAAGGGATTTAAATAGCTTAATTTAATAATTTAATGTATTTGTACTAGTATTTCTTATACAAGGATGCTTATGGATGTCATTTTATATCACAAATTGTGTGTGTATATCTGTGTATGTGTGGGTTTTTGGTTTGTTTTTTTTCCTGCAAGCAAAATTATTCCTGGCTTGCATGATTTAATTTATTATATATTTTCCCGTTCTAAGATTTCATTTATCAAAAGTGAGTATTTCTGAAACCTGGCTGCATCATAAAATCAATTTATGTATTTAATGTTGGAGTTTTCTGCCTGCCTCTCCCCACCCAAATTAAATCAATGAAGTATCTTACAGCCTGAGAATTATGGAAATATGGTAAATTATTATCTCATGATGCTCCTAGCTGCTCAGTCACATGGACAGGTTTGAGGACTACCTACCGTATTATCAAATATTGCACATAATTTGGACAACCAGATCAACAAAAGGATTGTATCATCTATAACTGATGGACTTCAATCAAGTGTCCTCTAAAGCTTTCTTTCCTGCATTGACCACTGGCAAGCAAGGAGACAAGTGGGCAGCTCTAACCTTCTTGCACTGAGCAGCAGAAGACAATGCATGAGACACATGAGGAAGCTGGCATTTGAATTATAGGTGGCAAAGATAATGTCCCAGTGTTCCTGAAGAAAGCCCAGGATGTTGAGGAGGCTGAGGCATTCGGAGAGGG
Source organism: Lipotes vexillifer (assembly GCF_000442215.2). Taxonomy (NCBI): domain Eukaryota; kingdom Metazoa; phylum Chordata; class Mammalia; order Artiodactyla; family Lipotidae; genus Lipotes; species Lipotes vexillifer. The sequence goes on along the minus strand of NW_006770581.1, from coordinate 484,066 downwards.
ACTGCTGGGGCTTGGAGAGGCAATAAAGAATGACTTTATTTAAACTGCTGTATAGAGCACCGATGACAGCGTCTCTCTGAGAAGAGGCGTTCTCAATGACCTGTATCATAAAATAAACACACACAGACACATACTTGTGAACACTTTGAAGTTTAGATACCAACCCAGTTAACTGTGAAAATGACACAACCTCAGATTCTTTTCTGTATTTCAAAAAGTGACATTTCTAAAATCAAAAAGGACTACCTTCCTCAACCTTGGAGCTTCTATTTACGTGGATGATCAATAAAGGGAATTCAAACATTTAAACTTACCAAAAATTGGTGTTAAAGAATTACAAGTTTACCACAGTCATATTATGTAAAGTAGACATGGGACCACAGATTTCTGAAATACTGGTAACATGGTTGACATTCAGTATATAAGAACATGCTATTAATAGGGTCTAGCTTTAAAAAAATGTTATTAATACTAGTTGTCAGGTATAGATGGTTACAATATTCCAGTTATCATGCTAAGCATTTTTGCATTTGTTTGCGTATGTTTACATATATTGCCTCATTTAAACATCATAACAACATCATGAAGTAGACACTAAGATTATCCCACCTTAGGGATAAGAAGGCTGAGAGTCTGAGAGGTAGGAGAGGTAGGTGGTCAGCAAGAGTCAAACCCACACCAGACACTTGAGCCATGCTCTTAACCACTGTATCTTCTAAAGGAGATGGGAATCCAATGGATTCTAGTTCATGAGAGATTTAGAGGAGGAAGGCAGAAGGTCCTGCTTTGTGGCCTTAACACTGAAGCCATCCATCTGTTTGGCTTCACTGAAAAGAATCCATAGAACAAAAATTATGTGCAAAATGTTTCAGTCTATTAGAAAGTTCATTTGTTAGTTATAGATTGCTCTCTTCAAATCTCATAGGTAATGCAAGTGTTTATACTAATTAAGTTTTATTTAAACCTTCTGGAATTTAGGGTTCACGTTTTTATCATCATCCTCTCCTACTCTACAGATGGGTCACATCTTTCAAACTGAGGTTAAGAGGTGTGCGAGTCACAGGCAGCGAGCAGGAGGGAAGAATGGTAGATGTGGGCAGTGAGAGTTCTTGAGCCTGGCACCCTGCTGAAGACACATCAGCCCCAGGAGGCACCAGCTCTTTGATATTAGCTCTGAGTATTTGCTTAGACCACTGGGGAGCTGCTATAGATTGAATGTTAGTGTCATCACCCCAAAATTCATATGTTGCAACCCTAGCCCCCCAGTGTGATATATTTGGAGATGGGGTCTCTTGGAGGTAATTAGGTCATGGGGATGGAGCCCTCATGATGGGATTAGTGCCCTTATAGGAAGAGGTAAGTGAGAGCTTGCTTCCTCATTCTCTCCATCATGTTGAGGGTACAATGAAAAGATGACCCTCTCTAAAACCAGAAAGAGAGCCTCACTGGACAACAGATCTGCTGGCACCTTGATCTTGGACTTCCTAGCCTCTAGAACCCCAAGAAGTAAATGTCTGCTGCTAAGTCACCCAGTCTATGGTACTCTGTAATAGCAGCCCAAACTCGCTAAGATAGGAGCTCAGTGGCTACTCTCACTTTCAACACGACCTCCCAAGAATCTGATTTTACTCCCCTCAGAGCTGACAAGGGATATTTCCCCCTTCTAGGAGTTATTCTTTTTTTTTTTTTT
>NW_006770581.1:460103-482212 GCF_000442215.2 Lipotes vexillifer | reverse complement strand
GGTTTTTTTTTTTTTTTTTTTTTTGCGATACACGGGCCTCTCACTGTTGTGGCCTCTCCCGTTCAGAGCACAGGCTCCGGACGTGCAGGCCCAGCGGCCATGGCTCACGGGCCCAGCCGCTCCGCGGCATGTGGGATCTTCCTGGACCGGGGCACGAACCCGTGTCCCCTTCATCGGCAGGCGGACTCTCAACCACTGCGCCACCAGGGAAGCCCTAGGAGTTATTCTTGAAGAAACCTCTGAATACATTCTTTTCAGGTTGCCTAGAACTGGGCCTCAGGCAGACTGACTATCACTCTAGGAACTGTGCCAAGGCCCAATCCTGGGGTCTGCAGGGGACTCCACAGACAGAAGGGTGCTGGGGGCACTGATGCCATTGTCTCTACGAGGCATGAAGAGGAAGGAGAGGGGCTCTCCTGGATTCTGCCACAGAGAATGCACCGAGAGCTGCAGGCAGGAGCTGCTGGAGGCAGATTTCCGCTTGGTAAGAGAAAGTGCTTCCCAACAATCACAGGTGTCTGGTGACTGGAACCCCCTTGTACCATAGAGAGCTCCTCACACAAGGATGGTTCAAGGAAACAGTGAATGGCCACTTGTCAGGAAAGGTTTCCAGAATGAAATGAGAAGGACCAAAAAAAGGGTTCAACTCTAGAATTTTGAGATTGAGTCTTTGCGTATGCGTGTGTACACATATACAATGAAGAATGTGTACACATGTGCACACACATACTTACATCTAGGTGTATCTACAGGCACGCACTGGCATGCATAGGTATGTATGTAGATGGAGAAAGAGAGAGAGAGGGAAAGCACACGCAAGAAAAACAGGACCAGGTAAAGATAGACTCTTTCTTCAAATTCAGGAAGGCCCAAATATGACAAATGGAGGTGGATTTTATAGAAGAAAATGAAATAGAACTTTTGGAGATAAAGACCTTTTTCACCCTTTGTTGATGAGGAATAACAATAATTAAGATTAAACCAACATTCACAGTAAAAACCCAAAGTGGGGTGTGCAGAGTTTAGGAGGTGCCTGTGCAGGGGGCTGTGGCCCCTAATCACCGAGATGGATCTCAGGTGGCCCAAGGTGAGAACACTGCAGGGTGCTCAACATCTACTAGGTATTAACCTGGGCGGTAACGGTCCTCCTCCTTCCTCCCACCCATCTCAGATTCTGTTTCCAGGAAGGACAGCAGGTCAGTATGAACCAAGTGGACAGCAGCCAGCAGTGTCATACAGATACCTGGTGGGTCAGCAGAAGCCTTACCACCACGGCCAACCTGAGGTTCTTACCAACATTATGTGCTCCGTGATGAAGAGAAGGATGTGCCTGGGGTCTGCTGAGAACATTCCACTGTACAGCTTCTCCACCAGCTTCTGGATGAAGTGGGAGATGCTGGGAAGTGAAGGAGCAGCAGCAGCTTCTGCATTTGGCTGAGGCTCTCTACTGCCTGGGGGTTGGGGGAGGGTGACAGACCAAGGCTGAGAAATCATCAGTCTGAACTGCCTTCTCTCCACAACAATCTCCAAGCCCCTCTTGGTAACCAACCACATCTTACTCACCTCTGTACAGCCCACTGTAACTCTGTGCGTACTCTGTTGCTCCAAAAATGGGGTCTTATATACAATAGGTGCCCAATGAACACACAGTTATTCAAAGTAAATCAATCCTGAACAATCAGTGATATAAACCAAATGGGGAGAAGGCAAGTACAGAGCAGCATTTCTTCCAGTGGCCATTTGGAAGAAGAGTGGGTGAGAATTTAAGGCATATACGGTAATGGGAAGGCTGTCATGGTGACCCAAGGCCCTGCTGTTATTTGGGCAGAGGATGAAGCTGTAAGGTCCGGGTCATCTATCTGTGCTCACCAACACAGCAGGCATTGTGCTCAGACATGGATGCAATGATCTCAGTTAATCTTTAAAGCAACCCTCTGAGTTAGCCACGATTATCCTCCTCACTCACAGGGTCAGGCACCTGCCCGGAGTAATACCACCGTCCAGTGACGGAACCATGCTCAGAAATGGGCTACCAAGCTCACGCTTTTCATCACTCCACTACCCTACCACACTTCAGATACCCCAGAAAACCAAAAGTCAGGGCTTCTGCACTGTGGGGCAAGAGGAGTCCAGAAGATGAGCTGTATCACTAAGGATTCCATGACTCAAGAACCACAGAAAGAACTTTTGTTTAATCTTGTCGGGAAGGTACAGCTGCCTCGGAACCAAATGTTCTGAATGAAGTTTCAGTTTGAACTTCTTAGGGGCAATGGCAGCGTCTTCACCCAGGTTCATTCATTTAAGTAACATGTGCTGTGCCCAGGCATAGGTGAGCAGAAGAATGTTAAATTCAGGTTGACATCTTGACTCCCCTCATAGGAAAGAGAAAATTCTACTGAAGCTAGAGGCGAACTGATTTTGGCTCAGAGAACAGGACTTTCCATCTCTGACTGACCCAACAATGGCAGGGGTGACACGGAAAGTAGTAAGTATGCCATCCCTGGGGTCTCGAGCAAGGTCACTGAGCTCTTGTTGTGAACAACAAGAACAGGTGTAGGGCATCTTCCTGTGGTTCCTAAAGCACCCTACAGTCCTGCAGCCTAGACTTCCTCTAGAGTCCTGGGGTCAGTGGCTGGCAGGATTGTGGCTGTCCTGCTCAGCTGTCAGCAGCTTTATGTCACGAACAGGAGGAGCAAGTCATCCACCCTCACTCACCTCTAAGCATTGGTGCCTGACCTCCACTCATCATGTGAAATATTTCCATGGTGGAAAGCAAGACCTCAGATTGAAAGTCTCGCTTCTGTTGGCCGGTGGCATTGTCTGGAGAAGCCTGGAAGTAAACCCTGGATTAAGAGAGCAGCCACATGGCCACAATGTTCACTCAGTGCCCACCAGGTCCCTCTGTCTGGCCTATACGCTAATACTGCCACTGCTGGGAGTTTGGGCTGCCAACAGCTCACAACTGCACCTTCTCTGGGGCACTGTCCTCTGCTGACCAAACTGTCTCAACCGGGAAGCAATGCCTACTTCCTAGGGCAAGGAGGCAAGGGGTGGGGGGCCTTCAGCCAATGACCACCTGTCAGGTGCCTTAAGGTGCGGCCAACTCTGGAATGCAGATAGCACACTACTGCTCTGATCCAGGCTACTTCTGAGACCACTTCCTGGCTAGGTTCTCCCCTGTTCTCTGCATCCCTTCTCTGCTTTCCTGAGAGCACCGCCCCCCAAAAAGTACTTCCACAAAATCCCTGTCTCAGGCTCTGCTTCTAGAAACCTGGCTAAGACCTGCCCTCATTCATCTATTGACTTGCTGCTTGGTGAGCTCCCTGCTCTGCCGGGGCCTGTGGTTTCTGGAGGACATCCTCTCACCAATCACTGCAGTGCCAGGAGAGGCTCCTGACCACCAGCCAACTGGCATGGACAGGCCTGGATGAGCTCTCTCAAGAGATCAGCCCTCAGATCTCCCTGGGCACACCCTGCCCTCATGGTGCCCAGGCCCTCCCAGTGCCCATGCCCTCCCACAGCACAGGGCCCAATGACACCCTTTCCAACCCACCTCCAGGAGCACCTCCAGTGGCAGCCACTGCTTGGGGTTGGGAGCCCCAAGCAAGAGCTCCCTCAAGAGTAGCTGCACGAATTCCCTCAGCTGCTTCCGGGTGGGATGTGACTCAGCAGGAGCCTGCAGACCCTCCTCAGTGCTGTTGCCTTCAGGCTCAGCCTCAGGACTGCTGGTGTCCTGGGTAGACTCTGTCACGGCCCCCTCAAAGACAAGAGAACCCCAGCATGAGTGGCCTACCCTGCCTCAAGGCACTCTCACATCCACCTCTGAGGTGTGCATGGTGGGATTCTCATCAAACCCATTAACATGTAAGGAAATTGAGGCTCCGAGGAGGTAGGCAGCTCGCCCAGAGTCCCAGGGCTCAAAGATGGCCTGCTGTGGCCTCCGAACTCCAGATGGGTGGGAGTGGTGCAAAGAAGCTGGGCACAGAGCAAGAGAGACCTGCAGTGCTCAGCGAGGAAGCCCAGGATGTATCCCGTGCAAGGCACTTCCCTCCTCAGTGCCACAACTCCCCATCAGTCAAATAGTAATGATGGAAAGGAACACACAAAGATGTGTGAGGATGCAGTGAGAAACAGTGCATGGAGCAATGCCTGGCCCTGGTGTACGGTCAAGATAGCTGGTTCCCACCTTCCAGTGGGGCCCTCACCTTTACTGCCTGTCAGGCTCTACTGATGTTGACAGATAGGACCCTCAGGTGGAAAGAGAAGTAGGACTTCAGCCAGTCCTGGCGTCCAAGTCCCTGAAGTGCCTTGGCCTTCACTTTCTCAGTTTTACATTTATAAAAATATTGGGAGATAAATGAGATGGGGGTCATTAGCCCAGATACATCCTGGAAGACATGGAGATGCTGGGAGGCCAAATGACACGCCCAAGGACACGCAGCCAGGGATGCCCATGAACTTTTCATGCAAGTTTATCTGTTGGTTTCTCCCTTGGCTCATTCATAAAATTAATGCAGCAATTCTTAATTAAACCATAAAATGAACTTAACAGCACCTAGGGAGGTGATGACTGCATTAATTAGCGCCATGCAGCCTTGACTGGAAAGATGCCATATAAAATCATAGCAAATCAAAAACCCTTTTGGCCACCAGCGTTCTGCATGCAGAAAGTCTGTCGTGTGTTCTGTGCAACAAAGGCCCTTTGGAGCCGACTTGGAGCTGAAACAAGGCAAGGAGCTATGGGGATAAGAGCTCTGGAACTGGGGCCTGTCTCATCCACAGTAGGCTGGGAGGTGACTTTGGGCCGGGCCCTCCCTCAGGCAGGAACTATTGAGCATGGGGAGGCAGAGCCCTGGGTCAGAGTCTGCTTTGTGGCTGCTGGTGGGCAGCCGGCTGGAACCCAGACTTAGCAGATGGCGAGCCTGGCCTGTGGGCGAGGGGCTGAGGTGGGGATCTGGGCTGGGAAGTTCAAGCCGTTGACTCCAGGGCCCAGCGCACTCCAGGGTTGGGGAGTGGTGAGAGGCAGTCTGTAGGGCTGCCTGCCTGGCTTCTGGGTGGGGGTCCCATTCCCCACCCCCTTCAGTGCTGCTCACAGTGCCTTCCTTTGCTCTTTATTGCATCTTTTTTTACTTACTTTTCTAGTATGTTGCTTTAGTTGATATTAACTCATCAAACTATTTTATCTTTTTGCAAATCTTCTACTCTTTACATTTTGTCTTTTTATTAAAACTAAATACTCAAATGCTATTAGGTCATTTAATGTTATTTTAAACTGACTGATGGAAAGGACATGGACTTTGGGGTGAGAGACTGAGGTGTAAATCTTGGTTCTGTCACTTATGAATCACATAAGCTGTGTGATGTTTCATCTCCTCAACCCTTTTGTGAGATGGGTCTCATCGTCCCACTAAACCGGGAGGAAACCAGTCTGTGCCGCTTCACCTCCCTGAATCTCCCCTCCCCCTTTAACACCTCCTGCGTCAGGGCATGTTAGGGGATGTGAAGCCTCAGGCTCAGGACTGTTGTAGGTGCTCAGGAGATGGAGGCTGGCACCATGAATACACTTCTAGAAAAGAATAGCTAAAAAAGAGCAGGTTCATTCACTTGGTCATTTAGCAAATAATTACAGAGCAAATATTACCTGACCTCACTGTGCTTGGCATGGCTTCCAGACCCTCTACTTACCAACATGCCTAGCGTGTTCCTTTGACTACAGTTACTGATTTGTAGACAGGCATCACTAATTCACTCTCCCTGGCTGCGTCTCACCTCCTATTCAGATTTCTGTTCTTCCTCCTCCTGTACCTGCCTTCACGCCTGTCCTCGCCTGCTCCTCTCAGATGCTCTTAGCCCACTGAGTCCCCTGATCGGCTGGGACTGGCTCTTGCTCTCAGACTCACTCACATCTCTTCCTGTAGCACCCTCTCTACCCCCACACCCACACTTTGTCCTCAAGACCCAGTTGGTCCCTCTGCGCTCCCAGCTGGGCCTTGGCAAACCCTCTGATTGAAAGATGCCGTGGCCTGCAAACAGGACAAGTGTGCTGCAAAGAAGATGGGACATTGTGACAGTTTCACCCCTCCCCCGGCTGGGGCACCAGCCACAGGTTTCCTGGGGTGGAATCTATTGTTTCATATGATCATCAATGTGTGGGTATTCCATATAAAATTGGACTTGATCTACCATCAAATTTCTCATTACTGAGATTCCTGATGAATCAAAAACTTATTGACTCTCAGAGCCAAAAATGACCTGAAGCACCATCTCATAAAGAGAAGGAAAACTACCCGAGTTGTTTACTGAAGGTTTCAGCTAAGTTGCCTTAAATGTATTTTAATTTGGGGAGGTGTGGGGAGGAATTCTGTCCTTTGCCCTTGAAGGGTGATGACGCTCACCCCTGCTCTTACCGGGGTAGGGCAGAGGCATGTCCTACCTGATGGGTTCCCAGGGGGAATGTGACTGCAGCCAAGGTCTGGAGGAACTCTGGGGCCCGCCAGGCCGGATCCTGGGGGTAGGTGCCGTGCACGAGGCCAAGGAACTGCAGCACGCTGGCTGGGAATGTCTGTTCCCAGGCGCTGTCTCCAGAACCTGTCGAGGGCTGATCAGGGACACACTTCATGAGAGGCGGTGCATGGGAGCATGACTTGGGGCTGCATAGGAACCAGAAGATTTGAAATCTAGGGAGATGACCTCCTTTCTGAGACTCTCAACAAGACACCTTACTTCAAGACACCTAAAACTGTGGATTAGAACAGGATACTGGTCATCATTTGAGGAAGGGTTTAATATGCGCAGGCTTGCTCTAAGGGCTTCACACAAATTCCTCTTCTCACCTCACAACAACCCTCTGAGGCACATTTTATATTTACCCCTATTTTACAGATGGGAAGACAAAGACACAGAGAGGTTAAGCAGTATGTTAACGTTCAACCAGCAGATAAGGGGCAGAGCCAGGAGTTGAACCCAGGCAACCTGGTTATAACGTCTGACTGCCTTCCCCATACTGCCTCTATGTGGTGTGACATGGCCTCTGTGCTCAAGGAACTTGCCAATTAGGGTTGACGCCAGCCTTCCCCAGCTCATTGCTAATGCTCCCAGTTACAGAGCCTGGACAAACCCTGTCCAAGGCTGCCAGGGCCTGAGGAGCCCCTTCCCCACCAGCCAGGGCTCTGGAATAGATCATGTTGCACTGAAGTGATACCCAGTACCCTGAGGGGACCCAGGCACCTGTTTGCCTCAAACCATAACCTGGTCTTGGCCACATGGCTCAGCCTCCATCGTGGCTGCACACTAGCACCTTGCTGGAGCCCAGCTCCCTTAACCAGCTGTGCCCAGTCACTCTTTCTGGACACTAACTCTAGCCTCAGTGTGTCCAGCTGCTGCCTGAGGTCCTTCTCTGTCCTGGATGGACAGCCTGGAACTTGAAAATTGAGCAGCCTTAATATCAGGGTCATTCCCTACATAGCCACGCCAACAACTAGACTGAATGACCCTCAGCCTCTACTCCTGTGGATGTTACAGGTGGATGTCGGGTCTTCCTCTTGCCAGTTCCTCATCCCCAGCCCCTCCCACTGCGGCTTCCTCATTTCCCAACCAGCCTGCCTCGAGTCCTGGCCCTGTGTCCATGAGTTCGCATGTCCTGTTTACCAAATAGGTACCAAATATCTGGAACTAAGCCTCATTCTAGAAAACTCAAACCTAATTGAGGAAAGAAAGGCAATACGTATGGGACAACTAGAGAAAGGTGTAAAATCTCATTTCCGAGATCCTGTGAGGGTTTGGTATGACCTGAGCAGGCAGGCAGAGGAAACCTCCTCTGAAGTCACCTGCACCTGGCTTCTCCACCAGGTTCATACAGCACGATATTAGATTTAGAGGGAGTGTCAGAAGTCAGAGTTCAGAGAGCTTTTTCTGGAGCTAGTAGGCCTGGTTTGAATGCTGCCTCTGTTGCTTACTAACAGTGTGGTTTTGTACCACTTTCTTAATCCCCCTACACCTCCAGTCCCAACTGTGCAAAACAAGGATCATAATATGACCCATTTCATAAGACTGTCATGAGGATTAAGTGAGACATTTTAGTGCTTCAGGCTTATTTTCACAGTGATTAGCACAGGGTAAATACAGAGGAAGCTGGGAGATAAGGTCAGATATAGAGGACTTGGACTTTTGGAAGAATCTGGATTTGATATACTAAGAAACAGACATCCCCTGAAGGTTCTTAGGCAAGGTAGTGCCCTGGAATGAAATGCTAATGCTGGACACACGTGCCTCCACCGTGCCCTCGCTCTGTGACCCTGCCTGAGTGAGTTAACCTCCACAGCTTCAATGTCTACATTTGCACAAGGGAGAGAATGCTATCTGCTCCCAAGGATAGGTGCACATAGCAGAATCACTAACATCTACAAGACGACAATGTTAAATATTGACAAGGACCAGGAGCAACTCGAACCTTCCCAGAATAAGAGCTGGTGAGTGTAAACTGGCACTTCACTTTGGAGAACTATTTGGCAATATCTACTAAAACAAATCATGTGTAAAGATTATAACCCACAACTTTACCCTGCGTATATTTCCCACAGAAAGAAGTATGTATGTCCACCAGAAGATATGTACATAGCAGCTTTATTCATAATATTTCCAAATGGAAACAACCCAGAATGAATATATAAATAGTGATCCATTATCACAATAAAATACTACTGAACAATAAAAAAGAATGAACCAAGATGGTGGGGGAGTAAGACATGGAGATCACCTTTCTCGCCACAAATACATCAAAAATACATATATATGTGGAACAACTTCTACAAAACACCTACTGAATGCTGGCAGAAGACCTCAGGCTTCCCAAAAGGCAAGAAACTCCCCATGTACCTGGGGAGGACAAAAGAAAAAAGAAAAAACAGAGGCAAAAGAATAGGCGCAGGAGGGGACCTGCACCTCTGGGAGGGAGCTGTGAAGGAGGAAAAGCTTCCACACACTAGGAAGCCCCTTTACTGGTGGAAACGGGGAGTGGGGGGAGGGGAAGCTTCAGAGTCACAGAGAGCACAGCAACAGGGGTGCAGAGGGCAAAGCAGAGATAGTCCCACATGGAGGATTGGTGCTGACACGCACTCACCAGCCTGAGAGGCTTGTCTGCTCACCCGCTGAGGCGGTTGGGAGCTGGGAGCTGAGGCTTCGGCTTTGGAGGTCAGATCCCAGGGAGAGGACTAGGGTTGGCTGTGTGAACACAGCCTGAAGGGGGCTAGTGTGCCACAGCTAGACGGGAGGGAGTCTGGGATAAAGTCTGAACTGCCTAAGAATCAAGAGACCATTGTTTTGGGGCGTGCCAGGAGAGGGGATTCAGAGCTCCACCTAAATGAGCTCCAGAGACAGGAGGAAGCCGTGGCTAACAGCGCGGACCCCAGAGACGGGCATGAGACGCTAAGGCTGCTGCTGCCGCCACCAAGAGGCCTGTGTGCGAGCACAGCTCACTAGCCACACCTCTCCTCCCGGGAGCCTGTGCAGCCCGCCACTGCCAGGGTCCTGTGATCCAGGGACAACTTCCCCGGGAGAACACACAGTGCGCCTCGCACTGTTGCAACGTCACTGCAGCCTGTGCCGCCGCAGGCTCACCCCGCATTCCGTACCCCTCCCTCCCCCCAACCTGAGTGAGCCAGAGCCCCCTAATCAGCTGCTCCTTTAACCCCCTCCTATCCGCGCAAAAAACAGACACCCTCAGGCAACCTACACGCAGAGGCGGGGCCAAATCCAAAGCTGAACCCCAGGAGCTGTGCGAACAAAGAAGAGAAAGGGGAATCTCTCCCAGCAGCCTCAGGAGCAGGAGACTAAATCTCCACAATCAACTTGATGTATCCTGCATCTGTGGAATACATGAATAGACAATGAATCACCCCCAAATGAGGAGGTGGACTTTGGGAGCAACTGTAGACTTGGGGTTTGCTGTATGTGACAGACTAGTTACTGATTTTTACGTTTATCTTAGTACAGTTTTTATTGCTTGTTATCCTTGGTGGATTTCTTTATTGGTTTGGTTGCTCTGCTTTTTTTTAATTACTCTTTAATTTTTTTTAATTTTAATAGCAATTTTTTTATATTTTAATAACTTTATTTTATTTATTTATTTATTTATTTATTTATCTTTCTTTTTTTTTCTCCTTTCTCTTCTGAGCCATGTGGCTGACAGGGTCCTGGTGCTCCAGCCGGGTGTCAGGCCTGAGCCTCTGAGGTGGGAGAGCTGAGTTCAGCACACAGGACCACAGGAGACCTCCCGGCCCCACATAATATCCATCGGCGAGTGCTCTCCCAGAGACCTCCATCTCAACACCAGCACCCAGCTGCACTCAACGACCAGCAAGCTCCAGTGCTGGACACCCTATGCCAAACAACTAGCAAGACAGGAACACAACCCCACCCATTAGCAGAAAGCCTGCCTAAAATCATAAGTTCATAGACACCCCAAAACACACCACTGGACACGGTCCTGCCCACCAGAAAGACAAGATCCAGCCTCATCCACCAGAACACAGGCACCAGTCCCCTCCACCAGGAAGCCTACACAGCCCACTGAACCAACATAACCCACTGGGGGCAGACACAAAAAACAATGGGAACTACAAACCTGCAGCCTGTGAAAAGGAGACCCCAAACACAGTAAGTGAAGCAAAATGAGAAGACAGAGAAACACACAGCAGATGAAGGAGCAAGGCAAAAATGCACCAGACCTAACAAATGAAGAGGAAATAGGCAGTCTACCTGAAAAAGAACTCAGAGTAATGATAGTAAAGATGAGCCAAAATCTTGGAAATAGAATGGAGAAAATACAAGAAACGTTTAATAAGGACCTAGAAGAACTAAAGAGCAAACAATGATGAATAACACAATAAATGAAATTACAAATTCTCTAGAAGGAATCAATAGCAGAATAACTCAGGAAGAAGAATGGATAAGTGACCTGGAAGATAAAATAGTGGAAATAACTACTGCAGAGCAGAATAAAGATAAAAGAATGAAAAGAACTGAGGAAAGTCTCAGAGACCTCTAGGACAACATTAAATTCACCAACATTCGAATTATAGGGGTCCCAAAAGAAGAAGAGAGAAAGAAAGGGACTGAGAAAATATTTGAAGAGATTATAGTTGAAAACTTCCCTAATATGGGAAAGGAAATAGTCAATCAAGTCCAGGAAGCACAGAGAGTCCCATACAGGATAAATCCAAGTAGAAACACGCCAAGACACATATTAATCTATCAAAAATTAAATACAAAGGAAAAAATATTAAAAGCAGCAAGGGAAAAGCCACAAATAACATACAAGGGAATCCCCATAAGGTTAACAGCTGATCTTTCAGCAGAAACTCTGCAAGCCAGAACGGAGTGGCAGGACATATTTAAAATTTAAAGTAATGAAAGGGAAAAACCTACAACCAAGATTACTCTACCCAGCAAGGATCTCATTCAGATTCGATGGAGAAATTAAAAACTTTACAGACAAGAAAAAGCTAAGAGAATTCAGCACCACCAAACCAGATTTACAACAAATGCTAAAGGAACTTCTCTAGGCAGGAAAAACAAGTGAAGGAAAAGACCTACAATAACGAACCCAAAACAATTAAGAAAATGGTAATAGGAACATACATATCGATAACTACCTTAAATGTAAACGGATTAAATGCTCCAACCAAGAGACATAGACTGGCTGAATGGATACAAAAACAAGACCCATATATATGTTATCTGCAAGAGACCCACTTCAGACCTAGGGACACACACAGACTGAAAGTGAGGGGATGGAAAAAGATATTCCATGCAAATGGAAATCAAAAGAAAGCTGGAGTAGCAATTCTCCTATCAGACAAAATAGACTTTACAATAAAGACTACTACAAGAGACAAAGAAGGACACTACATAATGATCAGGGATTGATCCAAGAAGAAGATATAACAATTGTAAGTATTCATGCACCCAACATAGGAGCACCTCAATACATAACACAAAAGCTAATAGCCATAAAAGGGGAAATCCACAGTAACACAATCATAGTAGCAGACTTTAACACCTCACTTTCACCAATGGACAAATCATCCAAAATGAAAATAATAAGGAAACACAAGCTTTAAATATGCATTAAACAAGACAGACTTAATTGATATAGGACATTCCATCTAAAAACAACAGAATACACCTTCTTTTCAAGTGCTCATGCAGCATTCTCCAGGATAGATCATACCTTTGGTCACAAATCAAGCCTTGGTAAATTTAAGAAAATTGAAAATCGTATCAAGTATCTTTTCCGACCACAACGCTATGAGACTAGATATCAATTACAGAAACAAAGCTGTAAAAAATACAAACACATGGAGGCTAAACAATACACTACTTAATAACTGAGAGATCACGGAGGAAATCAAAAAATACCTAGAAACAAATGACAATGAAAACATGATGACTCAAAGCCAATGGGATGCAGCAAAAGCAGTTTTAAGAGGGAAGTTTATAGCAATACAATCCTACTGCAAGAAACAATAAAAATCTCAGATAAACAACATAAACTTACACCTAAAGCAATTAGAGAAAGAAGGAAAAAAAAACCCAAAGTGAGTAGAAAGAAAGAAATCATAGAAATCAGATCAGAAATAAATGAAAAAGAAATGAAGGACACAACAGCAAAAATCAATAAAACTAAAAGTTGGTTCTTTGAGAAGATAAAAAAATTGATAAACCATTAGCCAGACTCATCAAAAAAAAAATGGGAAAAGACGCAAATCAGCAGAATTAGAAATGAAAAAGGAGAAGTAACAACTGACACTGCAGAAATACAAAAGATCATGAGAGATTACTACAAGCAACTCTACGCCAACAAAATGGACAACCAGGAAGAAATGGACAAATTCTTAGAAAAGCACAACCTTCCGAGACTGAACCAAGGAGAAACAGAAATTATAAACAGACCAATCACAATCATTGAAATTGAAACTGTGATTAAAAATCTTCCAACAAACAGAAGCCCAGGACCAGATGGCTTCACAGGTGAATTCTATCAAACATTTAGAGAAGAGCTAACACCTATCCTTCTCAAACTCTTTAAAAATATAGCAGAGGGAAGAACACTTCCCAAACTCATTTTACGAGGCCACCATCACCTTGATACCAAAACCAGACAAAGATGTCACAAAAAAAGAAAACTACAGGCCAATATCACTGATGAACATAGATGCAAAAATCCGCAACAAAACACTAGCAAACAGAATTCAACAGCACATGAAAAGGATCATACACCATGATCAAGTGGGGTTTATTCCAGGAATGCAAGGATTCTTCAATATACGCAAATCAATCAATGTGATAAACCATATTAACAAATTGAAGGATTAAAACCATATGATCGGGCTTCCCTGGTGGCGCAGTGGTTGAGAGTCCGCCTGCCGATGCAGGGGGCACGGGTTTGTGCCCCGGTCCGGGAAGATGCCACATGCCGCAGAGCAGCCAGGCCCATGAGCCATGGCCGCTGAGCCTGTGCGTCCAGAGCCTGTGCTCCGCAATGGGAGAGGCCACAACAGTGAGAGGCCCGCATACCACAAAAAAAACCCAACAAAACAAAACCATATGATCATCTCAATAGATGCAGAAAATCTTTCAACAAAATTCAACACCCATTTATGATTAAAAACCCTGCAGAAAGTAGGCATAGAGAGAACTTACCTCAACATAATAAAGGCCATATATGACAAACCCACAGCCAACATTGTTCTCAATGGTGAAAAACTAAAACCATTTCCACTAAGATCAGGAACAAGACAAGGTTGCCCACTCTCACCACTCTTATTCAACATAGTTTTGGAAGTTTTAGCCACAGCAATCAGAGAAGAAAAGGAAATAAAAGGAATCCAAATCGGAAAAGAAGAAGTAAAGCTGTCACTGTTTGCAGATGACATGATACTATACATAGAGAATCCTAAAGATGCTACCAGAAAACTACTAGAGCTAATCAATGAATTTGGTAAAGTAGCAGGATACAAAATTAATGCACAGAAATCTCTGGCATTCCTATATACTAATGATGAAAAATCTGAAAGTGAAATCAAGAAAACACTCCCATTTACCATTGCAACAAAAAGAATAAAATATCTAGGAATAAACCTACCTAAGGAGACAAAAGACCTGTATGCAGAAAATTATAAGACACTGATGAAAGAAATTAAAGATGATACAAATAGATGGAGAGATATACCATGTTCTTGGATTGGAAGAATCAACATTGTGAAAATGACTCTACTACCCAAAGCAATCTACAGATTCAATGCAATCCCTATCAAACTACCACTGGCATTTTTCACAGAACTAGAACAAAAAATTTCACAATTTGTATGGAAACACAAAAGACCCCGAATAGCCAAAGCAATCTTGAGAAAAAAAACAGATGGAGAGATATACCATGTTCCTGGATTGGAAGAATCAACATTGTGAAAATCACTATACTACCCAAAGCAATCTACAGATTCAATGCAATCCCTATCAAACTACCACTGGCACTTTCCACAGAACTAGTTTGTATGGAAACAAAAAATACCCCCAAACAGCCAAAGCAATCTTGGGAAAGAAAAACGGAGCTGGAGGAATCAGGCGCTTTGACTTCAGACTATACCACAAAGCCACAGTAATCAAGGCAGTATGGTAATGGCACAAAAACAGAAATACAGACCAATGGAACAGGATAGAAAGCCCAGAGATAAATCCACACACATATGGTCACCTTATCTTTGATAAAGGAGGCAAGAATATACAATGGAGGAAAGACAGCCTCTTCAATAAGTGGTGCTGGGAAAACTTGACAGTTATATGTAAATAAAGAATGAAACTAGAACACTCCCTAACACCATACACAAAAATCAATTCAAAATGGATTAACGACCTAAATGTAAGGCCAGACACTATAAAACCCTTAGAGGAAACATAGGCAGAACACTCCATGACATAAATCACAGCAAGATCCTTTTTGACTCACCTCCTAGAGAAATGGAAATAAAAACAAAAATAAAACAAATGGGACCTACTGAAACTTAAAAGCTTGTGCACAGCAAAGGAAACCATAAAGAAGATGAAAAGACAATCCTCAGAATGGGAGAAAATATTTGCAAATGAAGAAACTGACAAAGGATTCATCTCCAAAATATACAAGCAGCTCAGGCAGCTCAATATCAAAAAAACAAACAACCCAATCCAAAAATGGGCAGAAGACCTGAATAGACATTTTTCCAACAAAGATATACAGATTGCCAAAAAACACATGAAAGGATGCTCAACATCACTAATCATTAGAGAAATGCAAATCAAAACTACAATGAGGTATCATCTCACACTGGTCAGAATGGCCATCATCAAAAAATCTACAGTCAATGCTGGAGAGGGTGTGGAGAAAAGCGAACCTTCTTGCACTGTCGGTGGGAATGTAAATTGATACAGCCACTATGGAGAACAGTATGGAGGTTCCTTAAAAAACAAAAAATAGAACTACCATATGACCCAGCAATCCCACTACTGGGCATACACCCTGAGTAAACCATAATTCAAAAAGAGTCATGTACCACAATGTTCACTGCAGCACTATTTACAATAGCCAGGACATCGAAGCAAGCTAGGTGTCCATTGACAGATGAATGGATAAAGAAGAGGCACATATATACAATGGAATATTACTCAGCCATAAAAAGAAACGAAATTGAGTTATTTGTAGTGAGGTGGATGGACACAGAGTCTGTCATACAGAGTGAACTAAGTCAGAAAGAGAAAAACAAATACAATATACTAACACATATATATGGAATCTAAAAAAAAAAAAAAAAAAAAAAAAGGTTCTGAAGAACCTACGGGCAGGACAGAAATAAAGACCAAGTGTAGAGAATGGACTTGAGGACACAGGGAAGGGGAAGGGTAAGCTGGGACAATGTGAGAGAGTGGCATGGACATATATACACTACCAAATGTAAAATAGATAGCTAGTGGGAAGCAGCCGCATAGCAAAGGGAGATCAGCTAGGTGCTTTGTGACCACCTAGAGGGGTGGGATAGGGAGGGTGGGAGGGAGACGCAAGAGGGAGGGGATATCGGGATATGTGTATACATATAGATGATTCACTTTGTTATACAGCAGAAACTAACACAACATTGTAAAGCAATTATACTCCCATAAAGATGTTTAAAAAAAAAAAAAAGAATGAACTACCAGCATACATAATGATGAGTGAAAGAAGCCAGAAGCAAGGGTACATACTATAGGATTCCATTGATATTAAGTTCAAGAACAGGCAAACAAATCTATGGTTACACTGTGCAAGGGAATAATAGCAAACGAAGTAAAGTTCCAAGCAAAATAAAATAAACTGTTTGAGAAAGATATGTTAGCATTATTCACTACAATTATATTTCTGACCTTTTTCTCTTATCCTTCCGGTTTTTGCCTTTTAGATTTTGATGCTTGTCTACCATATTTGGTAAATGATGCTTTCAAGGCAGATATCTTCACTGAACCAAAATAATCTTCCAGTGACTTTGCTTTTGTTATATGTTTGTTAGATTTCAGAAGACTGGGTCTTGTTTTTTGACCCAGTTTAAGGGTCACATCTGTTATGTGACAGTTAACCATTTTATGTTTGCTATTACAAAGTAAATGTTTGGCCTTATTCTCTTACTTCCCTCAGCATACTATGTATTTTCTTCACTTTAAATGCTTTCATGTTATTCCTTTGGTTTGCTCTTTCGAAATAACATTGATTTAAAAAGGTAACAAACTCTCTATGGTGCAAACAGAAAATATGCATTTTTTTCAGGCATCCCCACATTAGTTGCACATTAGGTCTACGAGGGAGCCATGAATAAGTTTCCCAAAGATGGAAAGTGTAAAGATCACATGTCCTGACTAGGACAAAACTAAACTGGAGATGAGTAACAACAATAAAAGAAAACAAAAAATTCAACTACATGGCACTGAAAAAGATGAATCAAAAAGGTCTTTAAACCTGCAATCACAGAAACTCTAGAAAACAACAAAAAATTAAGATGTCAAATATCAAAATTTTAGAACTAGCCAGAAAAAAATGAGGGGAACGATAAATATATCCAAAGTTGGTTCTTTACAAATCCACAAGTCCTCAGCTCCTTAAGTAATGGGAGAAGTGAAGAGAGAGCATGGACTTACAAATTAAGAAGAAGGGGGAAATAATCACACAGAAAATTAAATGAATTAAAGGAGACCATTCGTGCAAACTGAATAAATGGGAAGATTTTTAAAACTACCAATTACCTAAACTAGGTGAAGGAGACATTTAAAAGCCTAAGCAAGGCAATAATGGGAAAAATTCAGGCCCCAGAAGTTTCATAGGAACAATTTAAATAATATGAGTCATGGATTTAACATCACCTTGAATAAAAGGAAAGGAGAGAAGTCTTTTTTTTAGTAAAGCTAGCATAATGCTGATATCAAAACCTGACAACATATAACATAAAGAAAACCACAACATAATATCACTTATAAATATGAATGCAAAATCATAAATTAAATATTTACAAGCAGAATAAGGAAGTATGCTAAATGAATAAGAACAGAGTGACAAAGTGAGATCTTTGCAAGAATGCAAGGAAATCTATTGATATAATTCATCAGAGGTAAATGTTTAAAAGAAAAACCCATCTGATCATCTAATTATATGCTAAAATAGTATTTAATAAAAATTAAGTACATTCCTGTTTTTAAAAAGAGCAAAAAGTTTGATCTATACTTTCCAAGCATTATCAACACACACACAGAAAAGATGGCAGAAGGTGAAACATGCAATTCACAGTAAAATAAATAGATACGGTTAATAAGCATATGAAAATGCTATCAATTTCGGTGATACTAAACGCAAAAGAACTCAACTATGAAATCTTCATCAGTTTGGCCATGTCACTGAGGCTGTGTGGACTGGGCCAAGCCCATCTATAGAGGACGGTGGGACGTGTGTTAGGAGGAATGTACATGTATAATGTCTACTGCAACCTTCCTGAGAAAAAGAATGCATGAAGTACACCTTGACCCACTATCCCACATCCTGGAATTTACACTAAGGAGGTCATCAAACTAGAGGGAAAAGACGTCTGCTCGAGAAAGTTCATTACAGTCTTTTGATAACAACCAACATTCTGAGAAACAACAAAAATTTCCATCCTCAAATACAGATGATTCACAACAAAATGTTGAGAAAAAAAGGCAAAGGGAATTTATATGGTCTGATCCTCTAAGGATATGGTATACTCTTAGAGAGGTGTCTGCAAGGATATTCCACTAAAGTTCACAGTGGTTACCTCTGTATGGGAGTGATTTCAGGTCATTTTTACTTTCTACTCTTTTTCTTATTTAAATTTTAAAGGTAATCATGCATCATTTTACAGAAGCAATTAGGTTTCCCCACACATCTCAAACCTCCAGTTGCCTTTAGAGCCTATGGAATGAAGCCAGAATTTTGCAGCCTCTCATGGGTGTTCTTGTTACCTGGCTCTCAATTACTCCTGCTCACAGGCCACGTGGCCTTTGCCTCCAGGTCTAAAATAACCTCTCCACCCACCTTCAAGGTGGACCTTGAAGGCCTGAATCAAAGGCTCTCCATGTCATGTCTGTAGCAGGCGGGCACCTGTCTTCTCTAAGACAGGTCTCTCTACCTCACGGGTCCCTCACTCGAGAGGCCCACCTGTCCTGGTAGAGGTGAGCTCCTTGAGGGCAGAGACCCCTTTTCCCCCTCCACAGGGCCCCTGAAGCTCCCGATTTAAAGCAGTTGCTCAGAAATGTTCCCTTTGACTGGAGTCATTAAATCTCCCAGTGAAGAAAGTCCAATGTTTAAACAAATGGAAAACAGATGTCTTCTGGCAAGAGCCCATTAACTCCACTGGGGACAATTAGGTTGGGCTTCCCATTGAGCACCTAAGTTATCACCTTGCCTCTTCTATCAAGATTTCTGAATAATACCTGCAAATTATCAGCACTCCTGGGAAGCTGCTAGGAAAAATCAAGGTTGACTTTTCTGAGCTTGTCTTCCCGTCAGAACCCCCTCTCAGCATGTGGGGAATGGGTCTCACCTGACTCATGGTGGCTTTCAGCATCTCCAGGAGCAGCAGGGCACCTTCAGTGCACAGCCCAGCCTGGAGGACTTCTTCCCTGTGGTGCTTATGCAAGAGCCACTGAAGCATGGCATCCAGGCTGTCCTGAAAGAGGAGGCAAGGGATGTAAAGAGACGTGTGGCTACGCAGCAAGGGGACCGGCTTTGCAGCCAGCATACGGCATTTCCCAGGGGCCCCAGTGGGAAAGGCAAAACAGCACAGTAACAGCCCAGGTGGCTGGCCCATTCAGGGAGCTTCAGCCCACTAACGGGGTATAAGGGAAATGCACACCTCCAAGATGGTGCTGAAGACCTACCAGCAACTGGTATCGAACTTAGTTCTTTTGGTCTGACATCACAAATACTCAATCTCCCAATCAATTTTAATGAATTTTTATAAATGAGATTATAGAAAACGTGACAAATTCAAAGGCTTTAGGGCAACTGCAGAGTGCAACAGAGAGAACATAGAGTTGACAAGCAGGATGATCTGGCTTTGCCTCTTTAAAAACTGGGCTTATACAAGCTATTCAGCCTCTTGGCAGTTCAGTTTCCTTCTCTGTGTAATGAAAATTACATTATCTGCCCCATGGGATTGTTATAAATATCAAGGAAAATAAAATATGTAAAACATCTATCACGGGTCCTGACATTCAGCAAATGTTTGTTTCCTGCAATACAGTCTTGGAAAAATAAAAATATAGGGTTTTGATTAACTTAGCACAGCATATTAAGAACTTTATTTTGAAGTGTGATCTCTAATACTATTAGCATATATCAAGATTGAGATAGGTCAAATATAAGGATGTACGAGAGGTGAATTTTTTAGCCCTCTATTTGCAGAGAGGTGCCCCTCCACCCATGTCAATTCAGTGCAGTTTAACTCAACTCTATCAAGACCAAAAAACAATTTCTGAGTCTGTCTGTCAGGTGCCCAGGAAGGTGAGTAAGAGGCGGGGTCTATTTTTGAGGTGCTCAGTATCTAAGGAGAGAAGCAGATGTAAATGTGCTGGTGCCATATAAGGGAAAGGTGAATGCATGATGAGGCCCAAAGAGGAATGGTTCCTGTTGCCTAGGGAGTCTAAGCAGGAGGTGGCATGTGAGCTGAGAATTAAGGGAAGACACCTTTCCAGGCAGGTGATGGCAGGAGAAAGGACTCATTAAAGGCCCAGGGCAGGCGAGGACAAAGCAGCTGGTCTTACTGGGGAGGTGACTCAGGAGGATCACAGCACGAAGGGCCATCGAGAAAGGAAGCTGGGCGGGGGAGACAAGTGAGACATACAACCAGGAAGGGTCTTGATGCTGGCTGCGGGACTCTGAACGTGATCCCACAGGAACAGGAGCCAGTGAAGCCTTGGATTTGGTTCAGGTCGGTGAGTTAGTGAACGAGAGGCTGGTGAGAAGGTATATACAGTGAGTGCAGACTCCTCTTTGGAGAAAATTGGCCAAGGAAAAACAGGAGAGTGATAAACAGGACAGGAGCTGGTCAAGAGTGTGAGTCAAGGGGGCAGCTTCTGGTTTTAGGTGGGACATAACTTATCATACTTATGGTCTATGAGGAAAGAGTCAGTAGAAAGAGATGCCGAAAATATAGAAGAAGGGATAATAAGGGGTGAGGTCACTCAGGAAAGGAGTGGAAGGAATCCAGACCAGCCCTGAAAAGCTGCCCTTCCAGCAACAGTGGAGAGAAGGTGATAAAGAGGGTCGTGGAATATACAAGTGGTGAAGGGTGGGGTCCTGAGGCAATGCCCCCTTCATGGGGGCCTCTACTCCTACCATGACATAAGTCACCTGAGCAAAGGGCGTCTGCGGGCCAGAAGGCTCAGGGCATGTAAGGGTCACACTAGAATGCAGGGGAAGAGCAAGGGCATTACTAAGGTAAAGGGACATGTTTCTTTGGAGGACATAAACTGAGGCTCTACGTCTATTATGGGAGCAATTCACCTCCCCGTGTTGCCCCCCGCCATCGTGTGATTTCTCTAGCTGTGCCCAGAAGGAGAAAGACTTAAAATAGGAACTGATAAAAACAGAGACCTGCTGGGAGGGACATGAGAGGCAGAGGCTGAAGAAGTGAAGGGTATATGAAAAGCTAGCCAGGGGTGGGGACTGCTAGGGAAGGAAGTAGGTCAGGACGAAAGCTGGAAAACATGGAGGAAGGCGGGGAGTCTTAGGGACCTGCCTCGGTCATACAGAATCAGAAAGCCAAGTGTGTCACTCCATCCCAGGAACCCCAAGAACCTACTTTGGGCCCGTCCATCAGCTCTGTAAGTGGTGTTTGTAGGAAGAAGGTGGACACGATGAGGTAGACTTCCGGAATATGAACGTGGTGGGCCAGAAAGCCACTCAAGACTCGGAACCCAGGAAGCAGGCAGGGGCTCTGGTCAGGCGTGGGAGGGTGGCTCTTCAGGTTATCTATTATCAGGGAGAGGGGCACAAAATCCAACTGAAAAAATTGCTGTTGCTTCTGGTCAAGGCGAGAATGGGGCACAGAGAGGAATCCCCTACCATCCACCCATCCCACAGAGATGCCAGATGGAAATATGTGTCATACATACTGGAGCACAAGAAAGTGCTCAACAAGAATTTTTCCTATTCCTGACATGCTCATTCATTCGTTCAAAACCAGATGCTTATTTGGTGCCTACCACCTTAGAGGCAATAAGACCTCTTTGTATTAGGCAATAAGAACATAGTGTTTTGACAAAATATACAGAACCCCAGGCCTTTATCAACTACTTAAAATGTGGTGGGAGGGACAGACTTTACAGAATTAAATACCTAAATAAATATGTATAAATGATGATAAGCACTATAAAAAAGGAGAGAGAGAGAGTATAACAGAGGAGCCCTAGTCCATACGGGACTCCCCTCCTCTCCTAGAGGAAGTAACAATTGAATCAAGAGCTGAAGGATGAATCCACATCAAACAGGAGAGCCATGCTGGTACTGAGGGTTGGGGAAGCATCCCAGGAAGAGGGAAAGA
>NW_006770581.1:452854-459742 GCF_000442215.2 Lipotes vexillifer | reverse complement strand
GGAAAGAGCTAAGGAGGCTTTGATGAATGGGAAGAAATCCCCAGCATCTGAAGAGCAGTGAGGCCATGGTGGGATCCTAAAAAGGAAGGCAGAGGGGGCTGGGGCTGAAGGGAGGGAAGGGGTCAGGGTCAAGGTGATCCTACAGCATGGAGCTGTGAAAGCCCCAAGCAAGTCCTGGCAGGTCCTCACTCACAGACCACAGGAGGCACCCTGCCTCCTGGAGATGACCACACACTCACCCATCATGATGTCCACGCTCTCGGAGCTGCGTTCCACCCAAGACCCCGCAGACAGGCCATCTTTAAATCGCCCACGGAGGGAGGGGTTTGACAAAAAGTGCAGCAGCAGCTTCAATCCCAGCACCACTGTGCTGGGGTGCACATGGCCCTGCACAAATAGCAGGAACCAATCGGGCCCCAGGTTCAGAAACATCTCTTCCTTTATCCTACGGGGGGAAGGGGGTCAATAAATGCTAAAATTACCTCTCAGCCCATAAGCAAATGACATGTCCAGAAAATTCAAATAACGTTCAGCTTCACTAGTCACCTAGAAAAGGCAAGTTAAGTTTAATATCTGGATATCACTTAGCAAAGTACATGCTACATTTTAAAAGATCGGTAAAAATAAAATGCTGGCAAGGTTGCTGTGAAATAGATGAATTTGCCTATTAATGGCTGAAGTGTAAGCTGGCCAAAGCTTTTGAAAGCAGTTGGAAACTATGTACCAAAAGATGTAAAAATATGCAGGCCCTTTGATAGCCCTACTCACTAATATTCCTGCTTACACAGTGTCTGAATGGCCACCCATCTAATTACATCAATGCAGTCACATAAAACACATAATGGTTACTGAACTCTCTTTTTAAACACACTGTTCAAAACTAATCTAAATGGAATAGTCCAATATTTATGCACCTTTATTGGCTTAGACAAAAAAATACATGTTTAACTGTCACTTTCAAAAATGAATTTTAAAACGATGAGTCTAGAGAATACAGACTTGCTAGAGGGAAAGGGAGGGCAGGGAGATGGGAAGCCAATCCTCAGGGGCAATGGTTCAGCAAAGGACTCAGCCCCGTGAGAGCCAGGGAGGGATCCATCCTGGCTGGGCAGTGTTCTCAGCACGAGCTGCCAGATGAGGCATGGTGAGGGCATGGCCACTAGAACTAGGAGTCAAGAGACCATCTTCTCTTCTAGTCATGTCTCCGTCTGCTAATTGGATGACTTTGGCAGAGTTCTTGATGAGCTCTGGTCATCTTCCTTCATTATGATGATGATGAGGAGGAGGATGTTGGTGGTAGTGATGACGATGGTAACGAGAATGGTGGTGGTGATGGTGATGGTGGTTAGCTGATGGAGTATTTATAGTATCCCAGGCACCATGCTCAGAGCTATCCACATATTTATTTCCATCTATGGCAGCTACTATCTTAATCCTCATAAAGATGAGTAGAAGAGAGGCATAGAGGGGAGGCTTAGGTAACCTCCCCGAGGTCCCTGGGGGACAGAGCTGGGATTTGAACCCAGAAGGTCTAGCTGTCAGAGCCCAGGTGCTTAAGCACTACACTACATTCCTTTTCAAAAAAGTGAAAAGGCATCTTCCAGTTCTACCATGCTTTGATTCTAGACACGTAAAGACTTTTTAAGCACTATTTGAAAAGCTGTTTTACTGAGGGGTAACTCCCCACCCTGATTCTTCCCTGCCCCAAACACACGTACACACTAAAATGTCAGCTCAGTGAGAGTAATAAGGATCCGGACTGTCCTACTCAGCACTGCGTTCTCAGAGGGAGGAACAGCATCTG
The DNA here is from genome assembly GCF_000442215.2 of Lipotes vexillifer. Classification (NCBI taxonomy): domain Eukaryota; kingdom Metazoa; phylum Chordata; class Mammalia; order Artiodactyla; family Lipotidae; genus Lipotes; species Lipotes vexillifer. The sequence goes on along the minus strand of NW_006770581.1, from coordinate 457,938 downwards.
GCACACAGGAGGTACTCAACAAATAGTTCTTGAATTAATGACTCCAGAGCTCAGATAAAGCAGGCAGTCGGAGAGAGTTAATGGAATTTTATGATTACACGTTGTTTATGAAAGTTAATTGAAGGCAGATACTTCTTTTTCCAACGTGGAAAAATAACTAAATAACAGTAAATAGCAGAAGAATTTGGCAAGCCTTTTCCTTGGTAGATGTTATTTAGGCTAACCACTGCTCCATTCTATTGTCTGCCAAGTATAGGACATCAAAATTGGTAATTAACACAACCGCCAAAACAATAACAATGACACTATAGCAATGGTGACAAAAAGCGTTTATTGTAATTACGCCAAATCAGTTTTGAGTTACTCATGCCCATTTATCATTTGCATCAGAATACCTTAGGGCAAGGTCTGCTTTATTGGGTGGAGAAAATATAATTTTCTTTCTGACTAGTGCAGAAAACCAACTCAGAGATGCTAAACTTTTCATTAAGAAAAGGTTTTAATAGGCACCCTGTATGAAGCAGCCTCATGCCAAATCACTCTTTCTGGAGCTACTTACTCAGAGGACAGATGAAGTCGGGAAGAAGATATTACACTGAGCAGCATCTCCAGCAACTGGTTTCTGAGCCAGATTGTCTTTCCAGATGTTTGACTTCCAGCTACAAAAAAGAAAATTCAGATTTGAGAAAAAACGGATGTAAAGAGACATAATATTTGCTGCAGTAAGCAATCGTATTCACCAAATGCTTAGTTCTCCCAGGAGTTGAGACATGGATGGGACTTGAAATTTTGGCTTTCAGTTCTAGATTTCCATGCAATGCTTAAAAAGAATTTCAGGAAATATTCCTAAAGTTCCCTTTAACTAGAGATGTTTCTGATGCTCCCCATTCACCACCCCCTACCAAAAAAAAAAATCCTAAAAATGATAAGGTCAAATTCTCCTTGCAGTAGAGGAAATTTTTAAATTATCATAGGCTGCAACATTTCCTGAGCACCTACTACATGCTGGGCATTATGCAAGGCACTGGGGGCAAAGGAGTGAAGATTGTGATCCTTGATCTGAGTTCCTGCTCTCAATTTGTTTCTAGGCTAGACCTTTGGCTATGTTGCACTAAAAATAGAGCTTGAATTGTAGCAAGAGGTATATGGATCCAATGGAAGAAGAAATTTTACTTCTGAAGTGTTATTATAACCCTGAAGGCCATGTAAATATTGTCTTAATAGAAGATGTTTAATGAGATAAAAGTTTTAGTGTGGAGTCCCTATGAGAAGAAGGGTTGACGAAACAGTACACTGTTGTCTCATTATCCATTCATTCTACCCCTCGGTTAGCCAGTTATTTTACCACCAATTTGGGGCACACCCACCATGCTGTAGAAATACAACTGATGAGGCAGCTTGGAGAACCGGAGTCAGAGTCCCCTCTATTTGGATTCTGGCCCCATCTCTCATTAAGGTCCTAATCTCTCTGAGCCTCCGTTTTCTCATCTGTAAAATGGGAATAGTAATTCCTACTTTTCAGGCTTGATCTAAGGATAAGAGATAATTTATCTGGATTGAGTAACACTATCTAAGAGAATCTTTTGCGGTAAAAGTGTTCTCTATCTGTCCTGTCCAATGCAGTAAACACTAGCCTCACGTGGTTATCAAGCACTTGGGACAAGGCTAGTGTGACTGAGGAACGGAATTTTTAATTGCATTTCATTTCGATTAATTAGAATTTAAATTTAAATGGCCATGTGCAGCTAGAGGCTCCCATCTTGGACACAGCAGATCCAGAGGGCCCAGGGCAAAGCAGTCAGTCATTGTCCCCCTCACATTTGCCCTAGCAGAGGGAATTTGGAACACGATGTAGCTGCGGTTCTGAGTCTGGTTAGGGAGAGAGAGACTCAAAGAAACAAATCACAGACCTTTGCATGAGATTAAACGCCAAGGGCTCTAGAAGCACAGAAGAGATGACTTAACCTGGCTTGTGGGACTGGGAACGGCTGGTCTAGCGGGGTGAGATGGGGTGGGGGCGGGGCAAGGGAGGCACTCCTGCAGAGCGAACAGCACCTGCAGAGCACGGATGGACGGGCGGACCGTCACACATTAGGACGTGTACGTGCTTCAGAGTGTTGAAGCGGGGGCTCATCAGGGGAGCAAGGCAAGGGCTGGGGCATGAAGGCTCCCACCTGCTGGTCTACAGGGAACTGAGTGTTATCCTGGAGGCCTTGGAAGCCATTCCAGGTTGTAAAGGAAGCACATACAATTTGCGTTTATTCGTGACCATAATCATAGAGCTGTGACCTCATAAGCCACCGTGTGGGAACAACAGCTCGGCTGTGGGCACCTTCCCCCTCCTCCCCCTCAGCCTTGCATGCACAATGGCCCCACAGCATGTTCCTCTCAGGGCCATCACGGGGGATGTCCTGCTGCCTTCAGGCTGGCGTCTGGGAAAGGTCTTCTCACCGGGCATGGAGGGGTCCGGGGCTCCATCCACGCAGATCTGCCTCTCGTTCACTGATGAAGGCTTGAGGGTGTACACAATAAACAGCCCGATTCTTAAGACAGAAAGAGAATGACACGCTCAAATGTGGGCTCAGCCCCTGTCCCCTAAACACACGTGAAGGTTTTCTACAGTGATCCACATAAATGCAGCTTCAAGGGAGGGTTTGAGGGGAATCGAGTTATTCTGTGATCAATGTGATATTTCCAAAGACTTCTCAGATCTGTCAGGATTCATCAGAACAGCTAACTCTGGCGCTGCCAGCTCAACAGAACTAACAGTGATGAGGACAGAAAAGGTGAAATGTCCTGCCAGAGGGGACTATCCTTCGGGAAGTCTACAAAAGGCAGGCATGTTGGGTTGTTGGTCGGTGAGGATGCCTGTGCTCACAGAATTTCTGGAGTTCTTGGCACACGAGGTGCGTCCGAGCACCAGGGAGCAGTGAACACACAGCCCTGCTGGGGAGTCTAGCGGACCCACCCCTTTTTTCAGCTCTCCGCCCTGAACAGAGAAACTCCTAGGAGGTTCCAAGGAAACAGAACCTGCTGCTGCATTGAAGGCAGTGCTGCTGGGCTGAGCATGGTCAGGGGAGAGCTGGCGCCTACGTTCCCTCATCAAACAGCCCCGAGGCTCTGCCCTTCCCCGCGGGGAGCTGGCGCAGTACCTGTGCAAGTCCTGGAGGCTGAAGTGGCCCCTCAGCTGACAGCCCAGGATGGCAATGATGGTGGGTATCTTGGAGGGGGCGAGGCCTGGCTCGTTGAAGAGGAAGACGAGCTTGGGAATAAGTTGCGCCTGGTGAGCAACTTCAGCGTTCCGGGGTCCTTCCCTGGCGAGCCCAGGAGAGAGGCAGTAAAAGCTTTTACTGGAATGAACCGAACTTGCTATGTTTCTGCTAAAAAGGTTCCACCGGCTGGGCTTGTTCCGTGGCCCTCTGACTCTGATGCGCTCTTGGCAACTCGTCAAAACGCTGTCGGACACCCATCGAGTATGTGTCTGCCCAGTGCCAGAGTCGCTGGGGGATGAGCCTCCCGGTGCTCTTCCACCCCTCCACCCCCTCACGCCCCCACCCCTGAAAACTGCCTTCAAAGACAACCCCAGCTATTGACTTTTAAATTCCAAGCCTCAGGGAAAACTACTGCTGGTCTTAGAAAACTCAGAACAAAGAGAGCAGACTGGAGTGTGACCGAGGAGCGCTTCCCAACAGCCGGAGCGCGGGCCTCCGCGAGCCCATCTGGGTGTGCGTCTTCCGGCCCACCCCAAACCACAAAGTGGATGAACACACCGCTGAGAGTCAAAGGGGGAGAGAGACAGAATTCAAGCCTCTGCACTCCCTCCTTAGGATAATCGCAAATACAATTTCCAGGAAATTCTACTCCCCCAAAGAAAACCGCTTCCAGGGTGAGTGTCCGTCTCTTAGAAATAAACAGGTACAGAAAGAAAATGGAAAGTGAGAAAGAAAATAAAGGTGGAGGAGGATGAATCTGGGTGGATTGCTCCTTCCTGAACTGTCTTTTCAGTACTACTGTGTTGAAATCTGCTGAGTGCCACATCTCTGATACACAAAAGAGGCAGAACCAGCCCAGTTCTGCGTGTGACTTGCTCTCATGGGCTCAATGGGAAGATGTGCATTCATCACCTATAAGACCCCACTGTCCTTTGTGCTCCTTCGAATCATAGCACTGAGTAGCCTGCTCTTCTGTATTCCTTCACCACAGGGCTATGTCTTGTCCTTCTCTGAACTTCTAGCACTAAAAACTGGTATGGAATGGAGTGGGTTTATAATAGATAGGCCATCATGAACGGCTGCATGAAAAGATGGCTGAAAATACATTCAAAACACCGAGGTCCTAATGATCTCTAGAAGAGCTGACATGTGAGGAGGCAGGTGGGGGTGTGTGTGAACAGCTTTATTTGTGAGGAAGGAGGTGGACTGATAGGTTGGCACCCCTGCCTCCCTTCTCCCATATTCTCATTCCTAGTTTTCCTTAGGAATTACCTCTTTCTAACTCCCCTCCACCTGCTCCAGAGGGGAAGTCATGCTGCCTGGCCACATGACCCAAGATGGCCCCATGAGACTCCATCCTATTGCTAGGACTATCGAGTGAAAAAGAAGCCCTGTCTGCCGACTGTGCTGAGCAGAGGACATGCTGTGAGGATGCCCAGCCAGAATGAAGTTAGCACAGAAGAAAGCATAGATGAGACCAGGGACAGATCTCAGCTAAAGTAATCTGAGCATCATCCAGACAACATGTGAAGCTCTGCCTTGGTCAACTGTATAAGCCAATAAATTTCCCCTTTCTCCACCTTCCTTTTTTCCCTCCCTTTCTTCCTTCCTTAAGTTGGTTTGAGTTGTATTTCTGCCACTTGCAATCAAAAGAGCCCTGACTGGGCTTCCCTGGTGGCGCAGTGGTTGAGAGTCCGCCTGTCGATGCAGGGGACGCGGGTTCGTGCCCCGGTCTGGGAGGATACCACATGCTGCGGAGCGGCTGGGCCCGTGAGCCGTGGCCACTGGGCCTGCGCGTCCGGAGCCTGTGCTCCGCGACGGAAGAGGCCACAGCAGTGAGAGGCCCGCGTACCGCAAAAAAAAAAAAAAAAA
>NW_006770581.1:447245-452844 GCF_000442215.2 Lipotes vexillifer | reverse complement strand
AAAAAAAAAAAAAAAAAAAAAAAAGAGCCCTGACTAATTCAAAAAGTGACACTCGGTGTGATGGTATTTGGAGGTGGGGCTTTTGAGAGATGCTTAGGTTATGAGAGTGGAGCCCTCATGAATGGGATTAGCACCCTTATAAAAGAGACCCCAGAGAGTTCCCTCACCCCTTCTGCCATGTGAGGTTGTAGTGAGAAGACAGCCAACTATGAACCAGGAAGTAGGTCCCCACCAGGCACTGAATCTGCCACAGCCTTGACCCTAGACTTCCAGCCTTCAGAACTGTGAGAAATAAATTTCTGTGATTTGTAAGCCACCCAGTCTATGGTATTTTCATTATAGCAGCTGTGTAGACTAAGACAGACATGCTACCACCTGGGGACCCAGTGCTTTGGGAGGGGAGAAGGCTGTGGTTGCTGAACCCACCGGCTGTCCTGTCCTCTCAGTCCCTGTTCTTGGCATGAAGCCTTTGACTGTACCCCCAGGCTGCCAAAGCCCAGCTTACCTTGGTGATTGAAGGATTTCCACAAGATGGGAAAAGAGGGAGAGCTCCAGGTTGTCCGCAGCATTCATCCAGAGCTAGAAGACATAAGACAGAATCAACACAGTGAAACAAAGGTGTGTGGAGAGAAGGGTTTCCAGGCAGCGTGAGCAGGTATGGTGCTGGGTGTGGTCTCCTCTGGCTTGGAATCACTAACACAGCTTACCAGCTCTGGAATCAGACTAGCTCTCCTGACAGCTAGAAAGTACCTCCCCCAGGGGGAGGGAACCTCCCCCAGAGGCAAGTGCAAACACCATTCCTATCTTCCCCATCTCTGCTTCTCTCTGGAGCTTCACTGTGGGTCTAGATTCTAACCAAGGACACCTGCACTAACCATCTCCTACGTGTGTCCCACCCTGGGCCCTGCAACCTGTTGTGTACACACACCAAACAACATCTCATTTTCATTGGATCCTACAAGGCAAATACCAGTGCTCCCAATTCAGAGATGTGAAAAGACAGGCTGAGACAGACCACTGAGTGACAGGTACCTCACCACCTGCAAGTGATAGGACTGGAATTAGAAGCTGAGTCCCACCTCTCAGGTTTTATGCTGTAGCAACTTGGGTATGCAGTTTCTTCAGTTCCCCTATCTCTAGAACCTGCAGCACAGCCCACGTTCCCATCTCCTGTAAACAGAATTGTGAGTGAAATGCAGGTGTGAAATGCACTGAGATTCTGAGTGAACTTTATCACTCGGGTTGCTTTCTTCATTGTAAACAAAATGCAGCTGCTCCCCATCCTTCTGGGGCAGAGGTGACGGTGTGCCTTCATGCCTCATTTCTACTTCCCTTTAGAGAGCTCTACTATTTCTCATCTAAATGCTGACATTTCCTAAGGCCAAGAATCTATAAGGTTCAGATGTAGGATTATAAGAGTGCACTCATATAGCAGCAAAAAGAGCTCACACTTACAAATGACACCATTTGCTTGAGACAAGAAGCATCATACAAAGTCCCAAAACGATATCATTATCTGCGTTTAGTAGATAAGAACAGTGAGGCTCAGAGAGACTGAGTAACTTGTCTGGTGCCCCACGGTTTTTAACTGGCAGAGACTGGCTTCAAAGCCTGGTCAGTCTGACCATGAAGCCCACTCTCTTGCCTCCTCTCTGTGTTCCCCTACAGGTATCTCCTGCAGACAGTGACCCAGAGGGTCAATAATCAACCTCACTTGAACCAAGCGGGTGGCCATAGCTCCATCCTTTTACTTACTGGGGAAAAGAGAAGAGTCTCAGTGGACATAAGTTTATCAGGAAGGCAGAGACTGTCCCTCCCCAATCCCTAGGGCCCAGCATCACACATGCCATGTAGTGGGCACTTAATAAGGATCCATTACATTTTTTAAAAGAGTGAATGCAAAGCAAACCAAAGTAAGATAAGTGGATTAATCTTAAGCCAGAAACAGACTGACAGATTTCCAGCTCCTGTAAGCACAGCCACTGCCGAGTACACACAGAGGTGGGGCAGCTGCCATTTAAGAGAGCTGGTGTGGATTCATGTGGCTCCCAGGGAGGTAGGGGTAGCCAGACATGGCATCCCAACATACTCAAGAGGGTGCCAAGAGCTTTGCATACTTGGAATTCATTCATTCATTCACGAAGGCAATCATGAGCAAATGATACAGCAAGCTCTGTGTCGGGAGCTGGAAGAGCTGAGAAAGTAAGACAGGAACCCTGTGGTACCCCTTACCCTTCCCGTGAAACAATACCCCTCCCCCTGTTTCCTTTTCCAGAGCTTTAGAACAATAAGAAGTTGCCACAGCACATTTGAGGCTGCCTAGCTGTTTTAGAAATTATTTTATATAATACCAACTGTCTGAATTTTGGGAAACATGCATAATTGAATCCTGTGGTTGTCATCCTGTATCACATAACCCCTGTACGAAAGACTGCGTTGAGATGTCTGGCTTAAATTTGTTTGAATACCAAATTCTGTTCTCTCCCCACCCCTGGGACCACCTCACTCTCAGAAAGAGGTGGCCTTTTCTGAGACCACAAGCCTAAGACACGCATGACTTCGACTTCCTGTCCCTTCCAGCTTCTCAACTTCCTGTCCCTCCCTGCTGCACACCCGGCATCAAGGATCACACGCCTTCTCCTGTAACCCACTCTCTGGTCTCCAAACCCTCCCTTTCCTTGAAGGACTTGTCCTGTCGGTTTGATTCTCACACTGGTATTTTAACCACACCTTTTTCACTGCTCAAGTCTCCTATCTAAGTTCTGAAACGCTCCTCCATCTATTTTCTTCTCTCTTTTTCTTCTTCAAAAGCCCACTGACCGTCTCCTTCCCGCCTCCTCCCCGCCCTTCACCTCATGTCTGACCCCACTATTTACTCTTCACTGGGCCCGTCAGTGGCCTCCAAACACAACCCACACCGCCCTGCCCTTCCTTTACCTGATGTAGGCAGACACTGGGGAAACTCTTCTTTTTGAAATTCTCTCCTCCCAATCTTTTAAAAATTTTATTTCATTTCATTTTGTTTTAGTGTGGTTTTTTAGCATCTTTTTGCTTGTTTTTATTGGTTGCCTATTTTCTTAACCCCAGTGAAAAAGCACTGGCTCAGCTGAGGGCTAAGTTTATTCAGGGAGGGGACAGGTGGTGCCCATGGTGGCTCCAGGAACAGGCACTGGGAGCACGGTAGGTTCCTGCATGGGTCATTCCTGGGCCGGGCTGATGGCAACGATGTGGAGCCAAGCTGCCTGAGCACGGCCGCAGCATTTTGGAAAGGGCAGCAGTGCTGCCAAGGCATGCTGTCTTGTTTACCAGGGTGGTAAAGCCATTTATGCATATCTGCTTCCCCGTTGTGCACAGGAGGCCCGTATCACAGGCCTTGCTGGATTCCCCCACAAGCCTTGCATCTATCTGCAGATCCAGGTCTGGGTGTTCATCCTGGCCAGGTCCAATGAGATAGCATTTCATTTAGGTTTCTTGTACCTTTTATTTATGGGTAAGACTGACCTGTACTTTTTCATTTCCCATACTATCCTTTTTTGGTTCTGGTATCGAGATTAGCTCATAAAAGAAGCTGGGGGAAATAATATCTACACTATGATCATGACTATGATTTTTTAAAAATACATATGTTATGCATAGAAAGTACAAAAAAAGGGATGCATTCAAAGTTAACAACAGTCGTCTGGGTCTCAGAAAGAGGAGTTTTTCTTCCATTTTTCTGTAGTTTAAAATATTCTATAACAAGCACATATTATTTTTTAATTAAAATAAAGTTTTTAAAAATACTTCCATGGACTGCAGTGTATACCAGCTAAAGTGTGCGCCCTGCAGCTTACCATCCCCCGCTGTCTTCTCTCCCTCCCCCTCCAGCCTCACCTCTACCTGCAACAACATCCACAGGTGCCCCAAGCCCCTTGCTCTCAAATCCCCATGGTTGCTCTCATTCCCACATGTGAGGAAATAGCATCCACTCCACCTGAAATATTCCCCCATTGAACACATTCTGTCAAACTGAGCCCCAGAACCCGGATCTGCTGAGCTGACTGTCCTCTCCTTCCACTCCGCAGATGCCCTGTGCCTCCCTCACTGGCACCCAGCACATTGTAGCACCACCTTTGTCGTGTCCTGGGCCCCATCGTTGCGTGCAGGGGCTGCATCACGGTTATCACCATGTCTCCAGAACACACCGGTGCCCGACCCTAGTGGGCACTCAGTAAACGATGCTTTGTGAATGGATCTATCCACCCAAAGGTCTGTGCAGTACTCCTCACTCAGCCTCAGGTGTGCCCTCAGCATCTCTCACTCATCCCTTTAAAGGAACATTTATAAACAGCAAAGCACCATCCAAAGGAACTGGTATGTTTTAAAATCCTTCTTATATATGGAAGCTTATACTTTTAAAATCCTTTTCCAGATACTATCTGATTTGGCTCCCACACCAGCCTGTGAGGGAGAGGAGATGGTCTCCCTTTCACACATGAGAAGACTGCAACTCAGAAGTGTCAAGAGACGTGCCCGAGGCCACACAGCCCATTGGTGGGAGGAGTTAATTATTAAACAAGGCCTCTGAATTCCAAAGCCTTGTCAGTTTTCTCTCTCACTACCATCTTGACCATCGAGGAAGCTGACATGCTGGGTTTAGAGAAAGCTCCAGGCTTTCTGTACCATCACACACCTGTTCCTTTAGGGCTAGTGACCAGTCTCCAGTTTACCTCGAAATTGCAGAGGATGTGCTGGAATACACCAATGTTGGTGATAGCAGAGGACCCAAAGCCCAGTTCTGCAGTGCCAGCAACAGACAGGATCAGCTGAAAAATGCGATGGTTTAGGAAAGAGGTCTTTTTCCTCAGGAGGAACGCCATTATCTGCAAAGGTTAAAACACAAAGCAGTTTACTCATGAATGCATCGTCACCGCTCTTTCTCCCTCACCCACTTGTTCCTACCAGCACCTTTGGTCAGCCCAGTCTGAAAACGCTCCGCTCTCTGGTGCTACATCTTCCATTCCCTTGTTATCAGAAGGAAAACATATACCAACTTCTGTGGCTGCTTCCCCAGCAGTGTCTGCTTTTCTGTACTTGAGGCTTCACCTCTCACTGTGGGCCCCTGGCTCCTTCCTGAATCTTACACATTTCCAGAATGCCACCTTCTCCTGGTTTCTTTCTACATTTCTGAGTATTTTTCTCATTTTCCTTTACTGAATCCTACATTCATACCCATCCTACAGATGTTGCTATATCACTAGGAAGCCACCACCTGCCCACGAACCCAGTTACATCAGCTTCACTTCAGGCTGTTGCCAACAGACGTGCCATTCTGCTGTGCCAGGCCCTGGGAAACTGGCAACATGCAAGCAGCCATACCGAGTTGGAGGTACTGGGATCCCAGTGGCCCACGCTCATCTCAGAGACTAATAAGATGGACCTCATCTAGCCTCATGTCTGTTGACCTCAGTCACACAAAAGCCAGGCTGACCCGCCATCCACTTGCATCTGGGTTCTCATCAACTTCATCTGGATTCTCAGCTCAGCTCATCCACAGCTCAATTCCCTACGCCTGTATCTGACACAGTCCACCCTTCTCCCTGTCCTCTCAGACACGCTC
>NW_006770581.1:442148-447108 GCF_000442215.2 Lipotes vexillifer | reverse complement strand
CCTGTCCTCTCAGACACGCTCTTCCAGTGTGTCATTAGGAAGTCTCACTTGTTGTTATGAACTGAATGTCTGTTCCTCCCCAAATTCACATGTTGAAACCCTGTTCCCCAATATGATGGTATTTGGAGACAGGTCTTTTGGGATATAATTAGCATTAGATGAGGTCATGAGGGTGGAGCCCTCACAGATGGGATTAGTGCCCTTATAAGAGTCACAAGGGAGCTTTCTTCCTCTCTCTGCTCTGCCATGTGAGGATACAATGAGAAGCTGGCCATCTGCAAACCAGAAGGGAGTCCTCACTCAACCTGACCATGCTGGCACCCTGATCTTGGACTTCCCAGTCTCCAGAACTGTGAGAAAATTAATTTCTGTTGTTCATAAGCCACCCAGTCTACAGTATTCTGTTATAGCAGCCCAAACTGACTGAGACAATTGTAATCAGAAAATAATATCTTTTCAGACTGTTCCAGTCACTTCTTCAGCATATCCCCACTCCCCAACCACGACATAATTAGGATGGCTGAAAGCTGCTTGAGAAAAATCACTCAGGCTGACTGGTTTCACTTTACATTAATAGTGTCAAATGTCAAATTGGTACTCAATTTGGCCTGGCAGTCCAACTCTTTTTTTTCGTAAGCTGGCTTTCCTCATCCTAAAGATGATGATCTCATCTCTTCTCCTCTCTCCTTCAGCCTCCCTCCCCTCCACCACCTGACTCAGTACACAGCTGAGAATTTAGAACCCATCAGACGTGAACACGTTCATGTCCCCACCATCAGACCCACAAATGCCTGCACTGCATTCCTTCCTGTCACAAGCAGGGTTTCTATTCACCTGGCCTCTGGGACCCACCCCTCGCCTGCTCCTTGGGATAGCTCTTCTCTCCTAGCTTCATCCATCCTTCTCTCTTCTGTCACTTTCTTCCTGACAAATATGCCCCAGTAGTTCTCCTTTTAAAGAACCTTCCCTTAAACCCTAATCCCTCTAGTTTGGGCCCTATTTCTCTACTCTTCTTTGTAGGTAAACTTCTTGAAAGCACTATCAGACTTCCCTGGCAGTGCAGTGGTTAAGAATCTGTCTACCAATGCAGGGGACACGGGTTCGAGCTCTGGTCTGGGAAGATCCCACAGGCCATGGAGCAACTAAGCCTGCAAGCCACAACTGCTGAAGCCTGCACACCCTAGAGCCCGAGCACCACAACTACTGAGCCCTCGTGGCGTGCTGCAACTACTGCAGCTCGCGTGCCTAGAGCTCGTGCTCCGCAACAAGAGAAGCCACCGCAGTGAGAAGCCCTTGCACTGCTACGAAGAGTAGCCCCTGCCCGCTGCAACTAGAGAAAGCCCGTGTGCAGCAACGAGGACCCAACGCAGCCAAAGATTTAAAAAAAATTAAAAAATAGAAAGCACTATTAACACACTCAGGCTCCACATCCTCACTTCACATTCTCTTCTCAACCCCCTTCCGCTGGTCGCTGCCTCTTCCTGCCCACCTGCCTTAGAAAGGTCACTAGTGACTCCCAGGTGCCAAGTCCAACAGGGACTTCTCTGTCCTTAGTTTGCTGCATTATGTATCAGCATCTAGCATTGTTTGACTATGCCCACCTTCTCAAAACACTTTATTTTTCAAATTCTTTGACAAAGCATTTCTTTGTTTTCTCTTCCTTCTTCCCTCTCAACCTCCCTTGTTGGGTTTTCATCATATTTCCAAGCTCTACCGGGTTAGTTCCTCACTGCTTCCTCCTTTGTCCTCTTCTCTCCTTTCACTACTGCTTTTCTTTGGCTATTTCATCAATTTCCTTAAATACCATCATGATGATATTGATGACTCTCACATCTATACCTCCCACCAAGCATGCCCTTCTGAACTCCAGAGCTGGGTATCCCACCTGATATTTTACCTTTGATGTCTCACAGTCACTTCACACTTAGCATGTCCCAAATGTCTTATTCCTTCCTATCGGCAGCACTCTGGGTGCACAGCATTGGCTGTTTTCATATGCTACGTGCCAAGACTGCTCACAAAGACTCCAAGTCTCTCCAGATCCAGGATGCAGTCTCACATCATGTTGGATTCTATACAGTCTCCGATCTTGACCCTTCAAACCATCTTCTACACAGGGATCGAATGTCATTCTAAAGCATCATTCATTCCACTTCCCTGTTCTAAGCCTATGAATGGTTACTCATCACCTCTGAGATAAGATCCACGTTCCTTGGAGTGGCGGGGCTCTGACCCTTCCCTCTGTCTCCATCTAGGCTGTGCACCTGCCTGCAATTGTACTTTCCTCCCAGCCATGTCGAGGAACCCATCTTGGATCCCTTAAGTGTTCATAATGTTAATCTAGAACACCATCCTCCATCTTTACCATGTTATGAAAATCCATCTTATAAAACTTGGCTGGATGTCACCTAGCCTGACAAGAGGATGATAAATAAGTTTGATAGAAATGACAGATAGGAAGGGTTATGCTCTCCAATCAGCAAACCAACAGATGAATACAGAGTAAAGGTCTAAAAAGTGATTAAATCCACTCCTGAGCCAGCCAGTTAATTAAAGACCCTTGTTTTCATTCACTGATTCATTCCAAAAATCATTACTGAACACTTACTGTCTACCATGTGCTCTTAGGATGCAACAATGAACAAGCAAACCCAGTCCTGTCCTCATGGGGCTTGTGCCTAGGGGCAAAACAGACCACAAACATGGCAACAAGTACATATACAACATGCCAAACAGGCATGCAACATTAGGAAGAAACAAAGCAAGAAAATGTGTCTAGAAAGAGATGAGGGTTCTGTTTTATAAGGAGTAGTCACGGAAGGCAAAAAAAAATAATAAAAATCTTGTTTCTTTACTCAAACCTGTCATTTCCCACCTCTCTAACACTACCTCCTTCCCTGAATACATAAATTGTTGAAATATTTCTACTGTAAGCCTTAAGAGTTTTAATTTTTTTTCTTCTGCCTTCACATGTAAAGGTACAATGAATCTCTGAATCTGATGGGTTCTTTACTCAAACTATTTGGGAGTCCTTGTCTCGTGATAATATTTTTCTCTCCACCTCATCAGACAATATTGTGGGCTGACTGTATCTCCTCAAAATTTATATACTGAAACCTAATTGCCGGTATGATGGTATTAGGAGGCAGGGCCTTTGGGAGATGATTAGGTCATAAGGATGGAGCTCTCATGAGTGGGATTAGTATCCTTATAAAATAGACCCCTGAGAGCTCCTTCATCTTTTCTGCCATGTGAGGACACAGCAGAAAGATGGTTGTCTATGAAACAGGAAGTAGGTCCTCACCAGACACCAAATCTGCCAGCACCATAGTCTTGGATCTCTCACTCTATAGCACTCTGAGAAATAAATTTCTGTGGCTGTTAAGCCACCCCATTTATGGTATCTTTTATAGCAGCCTAAACAGACTGAGTCAGACAGAAATTTCCACGGAGGAAGGGACTAAACCCATTTATTCATCTGTTTCCCTAGCCTGACACTGTGCCTGGCTCTTAGGAGGTGCTCAGTCAATATAAGTTGAGTAAATAGATTCCATTCAAGGGCCACTTTTTGCCTCTACCATCTCTTTTTGAAAAACTCAGCCAATCCAGTCCTCTAGGCCTTCTCCGATCCCCTTTCTTTTTAAAGAAGCTCTTTGTGACTCCTCTACCAAGCGTGACGCGGCCATCTCGGCAGCTCTGGAGCACATTAACGCTCCCAAGGCAGTGCATTCATGCGACAAGCACTCACTGAGAACTCACGACGTGCCGGGCCCTGCAGTGGGCAGCGAGGAGACAACGGTGAACACAACAGGGCCCAGCTCTTAGGAGCTCCAGGGTTCTGGGAAGATGGAGGGTAACCACCGGGTCATGGAGACTGTGGTAGCTCTGGAAGAGAATCTCGGACACTTGTTGCATTTGATTTGTCCTAAAATTATTTTGGTATTAGTCTTATTTTATCCTTCTAGGTCTACCCACGAGAGCAGGAACTGCTTTGGACCTTTTTAGAAATGCTCACAGTAATTATTAAAATCCCTAGCCAGAGCGGACATCCATGTGCTGAACTGGGACAAATCCCACTACTACTGCCTTTAACAATATAATCAGAGAAAACTGTTATATACCAGGAGCCTCAATACTTGCATTTTGATATAAATCTGGCCACATCCATTCGTTTATTCCCCAGATATTGACTGAGTCTTTCTGGTCTCAGTAATACACTGGCAAAGAACAAGAAAAGCCCAGCGCTTTAGACCATTACAAGTCTGATGGAGATGAGCAGAGTGATCATCACAGCACTGCACGAGAGCAGTTAGACCTGGGCGCACACACAGTGCCACACAGGCCGGGAGACGACCACACGGGCAGTGCAGGGGTCAGGGGAGATGTCCCCCTTGCCACTGGAGCTCGACCTGGGAAAACAAGAAGGAACGTGCCTGGGAAAAATGATCAACAAACCGCGGGCACAGGAACACAGGGTCACACTATGTGTTTAGTGATCCATGACCACACAGGAGTGTAGGGTATGAAACATTGGCTGGGTGGGAGGTGGGGCTGGAAGGACAGGTTGGTAGCCAGTTAGAAAGGCCTTTAGGAGTTGGGATATTGTATCAACGACCGGACGTGTCTGAAGAGTTTGCACGAGGCAAAGGTGTCATCAGGTCTATAATGTAGAACTGTGACTGGCATCAGTGGACCTTGAGGGAGAGGCAGGAGGAAGGGGCTGCTGTCTGGCTGTGGCACAGCAGTCCAGGTGAGAGGGGGTGTGCCTGATGTGACACCATACAGCTTTCTTCTCAGACCCTGACTCGGGGGCCGAAGAGACAGGGAGGCCCTCCCCCTGCCCCCCACTGTGCCCAGGGGGAAACTGCAGCCTTTGTGCCCCAGTGACCTTGTCTAGGCTTTGACCCTATTCCTGCCCTCCATGAGTCCTTTCTTGGCTGCTTCCAAGCCAGGCAGGGCA
>NW_006770581.1:432463-441465 GCF_000442215.2 Lipotes vexillifer | reverse complement strand
CATTCCTGAAGGACACTGTCTACAACTCATCTGATATTATGAACAGTAAGTAGCAATAACAATCACAGTGCACACACACGGCAGTTACTCTGAGCAGGCACATGTCTAAGCACTCAGCATATATTAACTCAGTTATCACAATCCTATAAAATAGGTGTTGCTATTATTCCCATTTTACACAGAGGAGAACTGAAGCACAGAGAGATTAAGAACTAAAGATGGCCAACATTTCTAGGGCACTTACTCTGGGCCAGACATAATTCTAAGCCCTTCACTTGTATTAAATCATCTAGTCCTCATGATACAGGAGATATGATAGATATAGGAGATATGATAGATCAGACTGTGCAGATGGAGAAACCGAGACAGAGAGGGTTAATAACTCAGGACTCGCTCGGGCAAGGTTAAGTAGTAAGTTAGGCAGAGGCTCAGTTCAAACGCAGCATTCTAGTTCTATGGTCTAGGCTCTTAGCCATCATGCTAGATGCAAAGTGGGGGGACCACAACTGATTCCTGAATTCATCAGTGAAAGGTGCCGGCAGCTGCAGACAGGTGAGCATTCCCATCCTGATCAGAGCCGCTCTCTGGCTGGCTGTCACCTGGCCCTCTGCTCTGGTGACACTGGTCTCAGGACCCAGGGACCTTCAGTTTCCTTTCTCCAAAAGTCATGCTAGTGGGAATGTCCACTTGGGCCAGCAAGCCTCCTCCCTGTTCCTCAGGGATGCCAGCCCCTTGCAGGGGGTGCACTGCAGGCTCAGATGTGAGGGTGGGATTACCTGGTACCCACAGATGAGCTGCATCAGGTGATCACACATGACATTGCTGGTCAGGACCGAGTGCAGGACTTTCACAGCCGCGTACAAGGTGTGGTCATCCGTTGCTAAGGAAATGAGGCCCAGGAGGATGGCGGGGCCACCGATGAAGTCCAGGCTGCTGGCAGCAGGGCTGGAGTGGAACACCCTTACCCCTGTGTGGGACAAAGGGCATTCCTGAGTATACTACAGCTTCACTGCAGTGGAAGTTCCTGCGGCACCATGCAAGAGCTGTCAGGAACATCATCCACTCACGGCGGGGGGTGCTCTGCACAGGACAGGCTGGGAGGAAAAGTAGGGGCTTTGAAAGTTTTAGGTCAATGAGAAATCCTGTGCTGAGTCCTTTCTGGGTCACAGAAGGCTGAAACAGCCCAGGGGATTTCAGACCTCCACCCTCTGTCTCAGTCCAGAGTGCCGGATGAGCCAGCTGCCCTCTGAGCCTCAGTTTGCTGGCTGCTCTGACAACTTCTGGCTCTTGTCTGCCCTCTAGATCTGCAACGTTGGACCCCTGCATCAGTTCATGGCTTTTGCTCCTGCCTGATTGCAAGGCAACCAACAGTTGCTGGCTGTTGTTTTCACCCAGACAACCACAACCATTGCCTCTGCTCAGAGGCCCCACTGTACTCACTCCATTGTGCATAGACGCCAGCCCGGTTAGTAGCGAGTTCACGACCAGTTGTCAGATGCAGCAAAGTGAACTGATCTCTACAGGGAGGCTAACTCTCTGGTGAGATTAACTCCCAACTCTTGCCCTCACTGTTCCAGCTCCTCAGCCCTCTCAGTCCTGCCTGCCGCTCCAGAATTCCAGGCTGCACAAGCGATGACAGCCACAACCCTTCTTCCCAAATAGCAGTAAAGGTTCATACCTAATTGGCCTATGGCCACGGCTCCAATGGTTCGAAGAGAACCCGAGAGGTGACTAGCACAATTTCTTAGCAAGAACACAGGCATGGCATTGTTGCGGGATGAAACGTTCATCTAGAGAAATTGGTAACAATTAATCCAAGAAACCTTCCTGGGAAGGAGGAGGTCTTGTTCATGAGCTCCTGGAGGGCAGGCACCCCCAGGCCTGGCACTCCGTAAGTGTAAGTCAGTGAATGAATAATAACTGAACCAACGTCAGAGGGACTGAAGCCAAAATTCAGGTTCCCCTGTCCTGCCTCCCAGGCTCTGGCTTAATCATAAGGGAGCAACTTCGGTTATACATCGGTGCCACCAGTGTCCCGCATGCTCACTAGTGTAAACAAATGCTCACAGTGAGGAGCTGATGAGAGCAGGAAGGACCTGAGGACACTGGAGGTGGAACGGTGCTGTGAAGGCCAGAGCTGCCTCCTTCCTGATCTAGGGTCATCCAGCTCTGCAAGCCCTGGCATCACCGGTCTCAGACGGCCAGGAAGACAGGGACCCTGGTCTCCTCCAGCAGAAGGTTCTGTGCTGGTAAGGCACAGCTTTGGTGCTCAACAGGACTTAACCCCTGATTCTGCCGTCTCAGTAAAGGGAAGGGGCCTTTTGTCTGTGAGGGTGGAGAGAACGTAAACAAATCAGCCCAAATTCATCAGCAGTAAGCAAAAGAGCTCTTTACGCAGGAATTAGGAAATAGGAAGTCTAATGGCATCTTCATCTATAAACATGTCGTCTGCTTGCTGTTTTGCAAGTTTGTTGTTTGCATAAACACAGTGATTCAAAGAATATTCTGCAATGTTGGGGGGTTAGTAGGACCCAGAAAAGGGAAGCTCAGTAGTGTTCCCAGTGTCACAGAGGCTTTATAAATATTCCATTTGTTCTTGCTCTACCAAGGAAAATGAAGAGCACCTACTTTCTTCTCAGAAATAAGAGGTTTAGTCTTGAGGGGTGCGAATGGGCGGGCGTCATGAAATATTTTAACAAATGAAGTGGGAAGCACGCCTGTGTGTAACTGTCTACACGTGCACAAACGTGAATTAGTATTCACTTAATCACTGAAAGCTGAAGGAAGCCATGAGATCGTGATTCCAAAACGGAGCAGCAAGTGAAGTTAGAGGGCATACCTCTTTGGCAATCAGGCGGCTGTCCACTTCATTGTATGCGTTTCTGATGCCTGCAACGCTGGTGATGGAGGAGCTGGCTATATGAAGGCCAAAGGAAACCCTTTCCTCTGCAACCAGGGGCATCACTTCCATACAAGGGTCCTCTCCTAAAATAACACATCTTCAGTTATTTCTATTCTCACTTTACTGAGTAGGAAATTAAGCCTCAGAAGGGTAAGTATCTACTACTACATGGCGAAGTAATCACTGAAGAATGTTTGTAGCTGCTATATGTTGTTACATTGTATGTTATATATTACATGTTTTGCCCCTACCTGTGATTTCTGACACATAGAAAACTGCAGAGAAATCTCACAATATTAACCCTACTATAAAAATAGAGGCATTCCAGGGCTTCCCCGGTGGCGCAGTGGTTGAGAGTCTGCCTGCTGATGCAGGGGACACGGGTTCGTGCCCCGGTCCGGGAGGATCCCACATGCCGCGGAGCGGCTGGGCCCGTGAGCCATGGCTGCTGATCCTGTGCGTCCGGAGCCTGTGCTCCGGAACGGGAGAGGCCCGCGTACCGCAAAAAAAAAAAAAAAAAAAAAAAAAAAAAATAGAGGCATTCCAAGTATGAAATTACTAAAGCTTGAGACACCTATCGAGAATGTAACCTCGCTCCCAAAATGCTGGGCCGAAAGCCCTAAGGTTTTCAATGAGCTGCATGTACATGGTAAACACATCCTTTGGCATGAGTGCCCAGGTTGCTGAGTCAAGGAGAGCCACATGTGGTACTTGAGAAGCATGGTGTGAATAGAGAGTTGATGAAACTTTGGCTCTGGACCTGAGCTCCTCACATTGTTCTGGCCAGTGCCCTTTGCCAGAGGAAATGAAGATCAAAGAAGACATGGAGCCTGGAGACAGAAACACTCGACAGCACTCAATCGCCCTTCACCATGCATGAAGGCTTCCATACATAGATTCATTTATCATTCTTCCCAGATGGGAGCTGACCCCCTTGACTTGACAGAGCATAGAGAGCTATGCTCCCTGCTTGAACAGCCAACAATCAATAATGAAAATGTGGATGTTCCGTCTGCCTGTTTAATAATTGAAGACAACAGTATACTTGAGTTAAAAAGCTTCTTCATTAAAAGGAATGTAACTTATTTATCTCATTCACTTCCCCCTTTCTTTGCTGATGGTATTACCCACCCACTTTCCTCCATTATGTGTGTTGGAACTGAAATCTAAAGGAGATTGTCATTTCCTTTTCTGACATTTTCTATTGGATTGTAAATATGTAATGATCCAATTACAGAGGTTTTCCCTAATGACTGGCCTGTGCTGAGCTTATTCTTTATAAATAAGCTATAAATAACTGAATGTCCATTTAAAAAATAGTATCAGCAAGATCATTATAAATCAAAACACCCCATACCTTGGGCACGCACAGCTTGGAAGTTACCACAGTATCTTGGGCCAAGTTTGTTAATAACTTCCAGAGTTTCCATTGAGATGGCTTCTTCGAAGAGGTACGCAGGGCCCAGACGCCATATTAATAATGACTTTTGTTTCCAAACTTGAGGGGTAGCAATATATCCATAAACATCCACAAATGAAGATGGATCCATTGAAAGGAACGGTCCTGGTAAGGCCTGAATGTACAACATCTGTTAACATAAAAAGGTTGAGGGGGGGTGATGTAGATGGGAGGTGTTTAACCTCAGAATTAATCAAACAAACACATAAAATATAAAATGATGTACCTTCTTCTTCTCTCAAAGTGAAAACTTGTTTTATCTAAAAACATTACAAAGATAACTCTCAAAGCTGAGAAACAGTGCACAAAACAGTTTATAAAATGCTGGTGGGAGTAAAAAACTCACACTGTGCCTTTGGAAACAAATTTGATAAGAAATATAAAGTGCCACTAAAAGGTTCATCTTTTTCTTCCCAGTCATTTCACAAAGAACTTAAATGTCCAATATTGGTACCTTAATTAAGTTTTACATACTAAAAATAATTACAGACTGGAAAGGAAGAAATAAAACTGTCTCTATTTGCAGATGGTATGTCTATGTAGAAAATTCCAAAGAATCTACCAAAAAAAAAAGATACTTCCTAGAACTAATACCTGAGTTCAGCAAGGTCACAGGATACATGATCAACACACAAAGATCGATCGCATTCTATACACTAACAAAGAACATGCAGAAACTGTAACTGCTCACAAGAAAATTAAATACTTTTTTGCTCTGCAAAATCCCATATGGAAGAGGATGAAAAGCAAGCTATAGATTAGGAGAAATTATTTACAAATTACATATCTAACAAAGGACGGGTATCTAAAATATTTAGATAAACTCTTAAAACTCAACAGTAAAAAACAAACAATCCAATTAGAAAATGAGTGAAACATAAGACATCACTAAAGAGGATATACAAGTTGCAAATAAGCACATGAGAGGATGTTCAATCTCATTAGCCATTAAGGAAATGCAAACTAAAAACAAGAGATATCATCACTACACACCTATCAGAATGGCTAATTAAAAAAGAGTGACATCACCAGATGCAGAGAAATGGGACGACTCATCCATTGCTGGTGCGAATGTAAAATGGCACAGTCACTATGGAAAAATATTTTGGCAGTTTCTTATAAAACTAAACATGCACTTACCATAGGACCCAGCAACTAGACTCTTAGGTATTTAACCCAGAGAAATGAAGACTTAAGCTCACACAAAAACCTGTACATAAATGTACATAGCAGCTTTATTTGTAACATCCCAAAACTGGGAACACCTCAGATGTCCTTCAATGGGTGAATGGTTATGTACCCATATCTGAGTAGTATGGAATACTATTCAGCAATAAAAAAGGGATGAACTACTGACACATACAACAACTAAGATAAATTTCCAGAGAATTATGCTGAATAAAAATCTAATCCTAAATATCACATACTGTATGATTCCACCGATATAACCACATCTTTTAAATGACAACATTTTAGCTTACTGGTTGCCAAGTTTAGGGACAGGGATTGGGAGGGGGTGTGGGTGGGTGGTGGTGGTAGTTATAAAGATACAACAAAAGAGACCCTTGTGGTGATGGAAATGTTCTGTATCTTGGTGGGAGCAGTGGATGCAAGAACATACAAATGTGATAAAATTGTATGGAACTAAATACACACACACGAGTACAAGTAAAACTGGGGAAATCTGAATGAATTAGCAGATTGTATCAATGTCAATATCTTGGCTGTGATATTCTATAGTTTTGCAAGATATTACCATTGGAATAAAGTGGATGAAAGGTACACAAGATTTCTTTCTTTCTTTTTTTTTTTTTTTTTTTTTTTTTTTTTTTTTTTTTTTTTTTTTTTTTTTTTTTTTTTTTTTTTTTTGGGCGGTCCGTGGGCCTCTCACTGTTGTGGCCTCTCCCGTTGCGGAGCACAGGCTCCGGACGCGCAGGCTCAGCGGCCATGGCTCACGGGCCTAGCTGCTCCACGGCATGTGGGATCTTCCCGGACTGGGGCACGAACCCGTGTCCCCTGCATCGGCAGGCGGACTCTCAACCACTGCGCCACCAGTGGTACTCGGTCAATCTCTTTCTTACCACTAAATGTTAGCCTACAATTTTCTCAAAAATTTTCTCAAAAATTTCGATAAAAGAAATAGTTAACAGATTATCAGAAATTCAAAAGTAATAATATCATAGCCCACGTAGATAAAACATTTTAAAATGATAGTGTTAACTAAGTAGTATATAAAATGTTTTATACAATAAAGTCACAACTATTTTATTAAAGGAATAAAAACTGAAAGAAACTATAAATGATGGTAAGGTAGAAGGATTGTAGGTAATCTTTCTTCTTTATTTTTCAGTTATTTCAAAATGTGTTTATATTATTTTTATAACGACTACAAAATTATACATGAATATGTATATAAATACATATTTTTTAAATGAGAGGTTATATAATTTCAGAAATATTCTTTTTATCCCTACCAATTAAATAAGATTTTCAAATAAAAAGAAACCAAGTTTTTCCAAGCTGTCAAGCCTACCTAGAGTGAGGTCTACTGTGCTCTCTCTCCCCTTTCCCATCCTTGTAGGCAGAGACTTTTTCTCCCACCTGACAAAGGTGCCCCACCCCTCCAATCCACCTTGTCCCCTTCTTCTCAGATTCCTACAGTGTGTACTCATTGCACTATTCAGATTGATTTATAGACATAAGATGTCTCAGGTTGCTCCCAAATCATTTTGCTCAATTCAAGCAGTTAACACACTCCCCACCTTTCACAGTTGAACTTGACTTCCCTTGGAAATAAAAGCAAAGGCTCTAACGTTTGAGAACAGCTCTTTCACTAGGTTCTCCCCAACCAAAGCCCATTTTGTTCTTGCCCAACTGTCACCTGCGTCTAAACACAGACCTTTATGTTTATCCCGATTAAATTTCACTTGCTGATTCTGACCGGGCTTGTCGAAATCATCTTGGAAAGTCAACTCTGTCACACTTGACCCTTGGCCATTCTCGATGGCATATTTTGGCATATTCCCATAGCATCATACCACTTCCAACCTCCCTGCTGACTGAATCTGGTTTAGCTGGTCCCACGGGGTTGGATGTTCATCCATGTACCAATTCACTAAACAATACCATCAGCCAGTCCATGTTACTCCTTGCGGCTATAAATTCCATGCAATTCATCAAGTGTTTATTGAATGCTTTCTGTAGGCCAGTCCTGTGCTGGGTGCAAGCAAGTTCCAAATATCAATAGGACAAGCCTCTTAGCCTCAAGGTACATGATCTATTTCACAGAACACAACCTATTCTATGAAACAAGACAGAATGCCAACATATTCTGTGAAAGAGGACCAAAACTAGTCCACTCTGTAATTATGCCTAAACAGATTAAAAACAAAGACACTGGGAAACCACAAATGTGACCACACTTTCCATCCTGGCTAACGTTGAGTGACCACTGCTCCTTCTCCACTGACAGCTCAAGCCCTGCCCCATTCCTCCCACCTCCTGAAAAAAAGTTCTGAACACACACAGACACCAGATTGCCTTTCTGACAGCACCCAAGTCAGAACAGACTGACCTCCACTTCTTCGAACCCTCCCAAAAACTCACCTAAAATGAGCCCAAATCCTATTAGCTCCTCCTAAGTCCTTATTACCCAATGGGGTAAGGAGTCTCTTGCTACAGCAAGCTTAATCAATGTAACTCTTGTTTTGTACTATATGCATGCTCCTGGAGGTATCTGGCTGGTAGGCATGGACAATTCCTAACACCTAGTAGGTGTTCAATAAATATTTAATGAGGGAAGGAAGGGAGGGAGGGAAGGAATTGTTAATGATTTAAGAAAAAAGTTAACTTTATGTTTTGAAGGACCTTTGTCATGCTCCTGGTGAATCTTTCTGGTTACCACTGCTTTTTTTGATAAAACATTTACCAGAAGACAGCATCCAATTCATCTTCAGGTGTTCCACAGAACTTAGGCTGTTCTAACCTAATGATTCTCAACCTGGGCGATTTTGCCCTCCCCCACCAAGACATTCGGAAATGTCTAGAGACATTTTTGGTGGTCACAGCTGGGCGGAAGGAGATGCTATAGCATCTTTGGTGGGGGCACAGATGTTGCTAAGTGTTCTAATATACACAGAATAGGACCCCACAGCAAAGAATGATCGGGCCCCAAATGTCAAACTATTGAAATGGAAAACCCTATTAATCTCAAGTTCTCCATTCTGGCTTAATATTGGGATCACTTGGGGAACTTTGAAAACATCACCAAATTACCCCACTCACAGACATTCTGCTATATTTAATCTGGGGTATAGCCTATGCAAGAGAACTTTTAAAAGACTTCCCAAAAGATTCAAGAACGTAGCCTAGGTTGAGATGCTGTCTCTGGAACCCGGGGGAAAATCTGGCTGCACCTGCCCTCTGTGGTCTGCTGGGGCCTTCTGTCTCTGGCTTCTTTGGGGACCTCCGACAGTGGTCGCTGGAGCACGCCTGCCAGGTCTTCATCTCCCAACTTCCTCTCCCTTATGCCCTAGGACCTCAGGTGTCTCTAAATGACAGTGATGAGATGCTTCCTCCAGCCATGTGTTCACATTCTATTACCTTCTCTAAGCAGGGGACCATCCTTTCCTCATCATTCCT
>NW_006770581.1:424118-432385 GCF_000442215.2 Lipotes vexillifer | reverse complement strand
TTCCTGCTCTAAATCTGGCAAGACATGTTGGTGTCTTTGCAAGTCCTTGTGTCTTGCTGCTAAGTGTAGCATGCAGACTGGCTGCCTCTTAGAAAAGTAGAACCTTGGGTCCTGCTCAGACCTCCCTGGGGAATTCACACCTTAAAATGTGAGAAGCCTTGTTTTGTTCATTCTGGAGATTTATATTCTCTTATGATTATTCTTATAATCATAACTGTCATGACTATTCTTATTTCCATGTTTTAGTTTCTGCCCTGGTTGTGTGACCATCACCTAAAGATGTTCTTTTTATGCCTGAGCTCAGCCAGGTGTTCTGGACAGCAAGGGGGTTTCATTAGATACCAATGCTGCTGCCAAAAAAAAGCAAAGAACTGAACTGAGGCCACTCTAGGGTGGTGTGGCGGGGAGGTATGGCCATGGGGCAAGCACAGCTGAGGAAAACCATCTTACCTTGGCTGAGCCGATGA
This sequence comes from Lipotes vexillifer, assembly GCF_000442215.2. Taxonomy (NCBI): domain Eukaryota; kingdom Metazoa; phylum Chordata; class Mammalia; order Artiodactyla; family Lipotidae; genus Lipotes; species Lipotes vexillifer. The sequence goes on along the minus strand of NW_006770581.1, from coordinate 431,918 downwards.
CCTGTCCATCCAGATAGGTGGAAACAGTACAATTCCTTTTCATCTCCTTGGTGACAACCACAGCCAGGTGGTGCCACTGACCACAGGCCAGCATCTGGCCACACCTGACCCGAAGCTGGCGTCCCGCAGAAGGCTCAGGGTCATCCTCGGGTTCCATGACATCTGGAAGAGAACACAAACACCAGACCTCGCCTGCAGTGTCAGAGATCAGCAACCCAGCAGAAGGGGGCCTTGTGCCCATGGAGCCAATGCCGAATCCCCCCCGCCACAGAATATTGACAACAGCAGCTGTCATTGCTGGAGCTCTTGCTCTGTGCCAGGCACTGAGGCAGGCACTATCGTGATTTCCATGTTACCATCCTGAGGCACAAAGAGGTTAGGTAACTTACCTAAGGTTGCAGAGCCAGAGTTCAAGCCCAGGAGTCAGGCTGCAGGGTCTGCCCCTCACTAGACTGCTGCCTCCACAGTGATGCACACAGGGTGGCAAATAACTGCGAGGGAAGGAGCCTAGGCGGCTGTGCTGTGTGTAAAGGATGCCAAGCCAAACCCTGGGCCTTCCAGTGTCAATGTCTCACTATGAAATTGGGCACACAAGAACAGGCGTAGCCATAATACCCTGGCCTTGGCCATCTCAGGCCAGTTCAGGACATCGCTGGCAGGTGAGCTTGGAGAGCTGAGCTGAGCTCTTTGAGGCAGAGCCAGGACCAGCCACCTGTACAACTGAAGGAGGGCCGGTCCCCATGGCTCTTGGGCCAAGAGCTGCTGACTCAGCTCCACTTCTCCCAAGGGTGGGTGAAACCTTACCCAGAGGCTGAAGCTCTTTCTCTTCTGTAGACACAACCAAGGAGAGGTCTTCCGGGCAGAGGCTGATGGAGAAGCAGACGAAGGGCTGCTCGGTCCTGGCCAGGTGGCGTACCACGGTCAGGAAGCGCAGCGGGTGGCCCTCCGTGACTGAGCTGTGCCTGCTGATCAGGAACCAGCAGGAAAAGGTCAGGCCCCCTGGCGGAGGAAAGGACCTGGCAGCGCCTGGGGTCAGAACACAAGCACGCCCTTAGGCTTTGTCCTGCTGCGGAAGCCTGTCTAGACTCACTGTGGCTCTGACTCAGCAAAGGGGTGGCCCTACTGTGTGCTAGCACTGTGCCCCACCCGACTCACACCTATTTTACAATGACCCCACGCAGGAGGATACTCTTGTCTCCTTATTCATACTTGCATCAATAAGTCATATTCCCTCCAGGACTTGAGCCTAGATTCTCGAAGCCTCTCTCCAATGCTGGCCCACCTATTATTCCATTCTGCCTTGCCAAGGGAGTGGAGACGTGGCACACCCCTGAGATCCGTCATCATGTGGCCCACTGGTCAGCTGGTCTAAAGCCAGGCCATGTGCTACGTGGGGCAGAGGACCCCGGCCTAGCTTGGCTAAGCCTTGCCTGGGGAATATTCCACTCTAGGGAAACCCATGCCCTCCCACCTTGTAACAGGGTTGGTGGAACAGGCAGGGCCCACTGCCCTCACTGAATGGGCAGAATCAGGCTTGGAACCCTGCGCCGATGGGCCGTAAATGTAATGGCTCCTGAGCACCTACCCTCCCATAGAAACCCAGACCCTGGCTCTCCTAACAAGGGGTGCCTGGTTTTCAGCTGAGTGCAGCACTGTACAAAGCATGCCAAGGCCCAGTCGATCCCCACGTGAGCCAAAGGCTGGATGGCCATCAACAAAGAACTCATATTCTTCTCTAGAGAGAGCCGTAAGGTGGGGTGAGGTGTCCATTTCAGCCTCTGTCAATCACTGACAAAATGCATCAAAGCCAGGCTCAGCCACCAACTCACCCACCGAGCCCATCAGTGCTAACAGAGCCCCTGCTCTGCGCAGAGCCATGGGCTGGGCCCTTGGGATGCACAGTGAACAGGACATCCCTGCCCCAAGGCAGGCATGACCAACGGGACAAGTGGGACCAAGAGGAAGACTCACGCTTTCTGGAAATGCCAAGTGGAAATCTGAAATCAAGGCTCCCCAAGGACTTACTCCCAGGTCGGGGAGGGCACCTCAGCAAACTAAACCCCCAGGGAAGCACCTACCTGTCCCAATCCCTCCAGAGACCGAGTATACAGTGCTGGTTCCCATCACCGTAGACAGGGTTGGAATAAACAAACAGCTGGAACAGGAAAGTGTCTCAGATCATTGAACCGCAAGCCAACCTCTGGCGTGAGGTTTCCCCCTCTGTCCTTCTGCAGGGGCCTCACTCCCTCCTAGACCATGAAGCCCCAAGGACAGAAAGCACCTGATGCTGGCGCCATGACCCTAAGAAAGGAATCTGCTCTGGAGGCTAGAGGGGAGGGCAGTCCACACGGCACGTGAATGCAGACACACCAGGGGAATGAGAGGGTCCTGACCCAAGACAGCTGGGGACACTGCCTCTAAGAAGCCACTGAGAAGACAGGGTGTCCATGACCCAGACATTTTCCACAGCTGAGTGTGAGAGACGATGGGAACTACACTTTTGTAATCAATATTATAATTCGCCCAAGGCACTGGGAAATTAATAAAGTGTATTTCAAGTATATGAAAGCCTGTCATACCCATAACCTTCCACAGACATGTCAAATTCCACGAAGGATGGAGCCAGGGCTGCCCTCTGAGGCTGCAGGTTGCGTGGGGAGGTCATGGAGATGAGGCTCAGTGCTGTCTGAAGGGCGGTGGTTGAGCCCTGGGATGGCCCTGAGGGCCTGAGGGCCTGTGTGACTGTTGAGCAAGGGCTGGTGTCCAGGGGACCCTCAGCAGGCACTGGTGTCACTGCCTGTGACCCTAGGGCAGCAAGCAGGAGAAGAGCTGTGTCTTTGCTCAAACCATTTCTGCCCCTCTTCTGACAATAGCCCCCATATTTCTGCCACAGCCCCGAAGGAGGGCTCTGCAGAGCACCATGCCGTTCCTAACCCTGCGGGTGTCCTCCTGGGCCCTCCACTGGCCCTCCCACCTGCGCTCTCTGCTGATTTTGGTAACACGGAACTATTGTGACAACCTGCTCCTCCTAGAACCTTCTTCTCACTTTAATTCTATCGTGACCCCCACCCCTTTCCAATACAGGTTTTCTATTGCTGTCACTGGCTTGCCCCATTGGCCGTCGCTCACTGTGGCTTTGTATTGGTTCTCTGGCCTCCACACTCTCTTTCACAACAGGCTGTCTCCGCGAAAGCTCTGTCTCCCACCTCTGGCTGCCGGCTCAAGCCTGACTCTCCATCCTTGCTTTTCAGTTGGGCCTCCTTGCCTCAATGTCCTATGCAATCTTATATTCAGCATGTCCATGTCCTCCTTTTCTCCAAGCTGGTTCCCTGGACCAGCATCTTTCCAGGTACCAGGCCAATGCTTTGTTCTCCTGACCTCCTAACTCCCCCCCTGAGCTGTGAGCTGTGCAGAAAGCTGACACTGTTCCTCTGCCCAGGGGCAGTGCCGGGTACTCCTGCGCGCGCTGTGACATGAAGGTTTCTGTGCTCCAGGCCCAAAGGGGTTAAGTACACACTCATCATCACCATCTTGTATGGGGGTAGGGGTCTCCCTCCTTCCATATCTGGTCTTTACCTGGGGGCCACTGATCTGATCCTTCTGCTTTTTCCTCATCTGCTCCATTGAGCAGCAGGCAAAATCATTTTTAAATCTGTCTGCTTCCCATATGTTGTAAAGGATCCCTTACAAGAAATGCATATTCTCTTTTAAATCCCATTATCCTGCCCCTACTCCTTCCTCTGTCCTCACCTGGGCATCCAGAGTCCCCTCCATGTACGTGAGATGAACTGAGGATTTTCGCTGCAGCCGACGGAGGTGGAGCAATTCCAAAACCTAGAAACTGTCTGAATATCATAACAAACAAGAGAACCAAATGAAGACATTTTGCAGGCAGAAATTTTCTCCAGCTTCATCTGAGCACTGTCCTAGGTCCCAGAGCTCACTGGCTCCCCCTCCAGGGCTTCTTCTCTCTGCCTGGAAACCCTTTTCTCAGGCCATACAGAAACAGGGCATCCCTGACCTGGCACTCAGACCAGACAGCTGGTGAATTTAAGTGCTTTTGACTTAACCAGTGAGGACCTTGAGAGGAAAAGGGTTTTGTTGGAAAATAACTTTGTCATACTTTGTTTTTAAGTTTCTAATGGAATTGACTAATCAGCTGAACTAAGCACGGGGGCCTTGTCTGACAGCCCCACAGCTAGAGGCGGAAAGAGGCTGGCCTGGCCCCTGGGTCCCATGCCTGCTGGCTGGAGGGGTTGCCTTCCGTCCCCCTGCACTTGGTCCTGTGTGTCAGCAGGGGTCCAGCTGGCCTGTGGCGCTGGGCACCACCCTCCCTACACCTACACCGTCTAGGGCAGGGTGGCCTGGCCACAAGTACTTAAGAGACCCCTGACCTCCCTCCTAGAGCCTTTCTTTCCTCTGCTTTTCTGTCTTCTGTGTCTGCTCCTCCTTGTGCATCTTCTCTCCCTGCTGTGGCTCTCCAGCAAACATGTGGCTTCATGGAGGGGTTGCAGTGCGAAGGCCCCACAGGACACAGTGGTGCTGCCTCTGTCCCCGTCCTTGTAGGGAGCCCAGTCGTGGCCCGTCACACCAGCCAAGCTCCCTGTGGTCTAGCCTCGTGGCAGTCAGGCCCCTACAGCCTCCAGCCCTCTCAGCAGGGCATCTTCACCTGGTCTGGTGAATTGCACAGGCCACAGGCCTCAGCCACTGCCACTCCCTTGAAGTCCTCCTCTTTATACCCAATCTCCCGACTTTGGTCCTCCCAGCTCCTCAGAGCTCCCACTCTGAACTGAGCAGCCCATCGAGAGCTATTCTGTATTGTCTGCAGGACCCTTTGCTTATTATCCCTCTCCCCGAGAACATCAGCTCCATGGGAGGGGCTACGTCCGCTCTGCGGGCCTCACACTGTTGCAGACCCAAGGCTCCTCCCTGGACTTGCAGTGTCCATCGCTGGGAAGGGGGAGGGGGCACTCTTACTGCCCACTGTGCACTCGCATGGCTGCCAGGGGCTTGGCAGCATTTAAGGTGCAGCACACGGTACCTTAACACGTCTGGTTCAATGGCTTGGGAAGCAAGCTTTTCAAAAATCCTGATGAGCCCCGAGTGCAAGGGGCTGCTGCTGGTGGTCAGAGCCTGGTGGCAGTAGGTCATAAGGGTCCTGAGCATCCCCGCCTCACACATGACCTGACGGTTCTTCTCCGACTTCACCAGGGACTGGATGTGACTGGCCACGGAGCACTGGATCTCCTGGGAAAGCTAAGAGTAACCAAAGCAAGCAGTGAGCCCTGGAGGTCGGCATGTTTCGCGGGCCACTTTGGTAAGCTCCCCACTAGGCCTTGAGTTGGTGGTGGGGCGAGGAGACTAGCCCTCACAGCCTGTTCTTACTGCACCCCGTCTGTCCTGGGCCTCTCAGATGTGGCCTCCTCACAGGAGCTGCCGAACAGGTAGACAGCTTAAAACAGACTGCAAACTGGCAAGCGAGAGGCTGCATCAGCCTGAGACATGTGGTGCTTGACCCGCACAATGTTTAAACCATTTCTGAATTGCTAACATTTAAAAGCCTGGAGGTTCCACGTAAAAGTCCAGACTTGTGGCCTCTCTCAAAAGGTGGAAAGATCTGGTCACGCCGCTTTGCCATCCTCTGTCTGTCAAGAAGCAGTGGGAGCTGGGCAGTGGCTATGCCCTCTAGCGGGTCCCACAACTCACCCCCTACCCACTGGCATCGCTCACTCAACAGTTCTGTGTTTGAGTTTGCGCCCCCAGCCTAGAAGGTGGAATCCTCCTGGGAGTGCCAGCCTGCAGCAGGTGCCCCACCCAGGCTGTTGGCTGTGGCAGCTGCAGCCCCCTCTGTCTTCACGTGCCAAACCACACCAGCTCATACAAGCCCCTGAAGTCACGGCTCCAGTGGGGAAGCCTTCCCTGCACCCCTCATCCTTTGTCCATCTCTCTGTGCTAAGCACTTTCAGACACACAGACGGCTGGCCTCTTATCTTCCTCCTACTAGATTTCAACTCACTTCACTATCTTTACGTCCTTGAAGCCCATAGGATAGAGTGCATAGAATCAGCTCAGTCAGTATTGACCCAAATACAATACATTGTTTTCACAATCTTCCTTTCTTCATAAAAGGGTAAACCCCTAGAATTCCCAGCCTCCATGGATATATAAATTGGGGGGTGGAATTTTCTTCATAAAAACTCTTAAGACTGTCCACATTTTCTTTTACTTTGTATAAGACACTCTCTGAAATGACCAGGATACCAGTTAGATCTTAATGGAGTTTTCCTGCAGTGGAGGCTATGTGGGCTCCACCCAGACCTCCTTCTCCAGGTTAGTGTACCCATCACAGCTGCCCCTCCTGTGGAGGTCAACCTCCCCTAAGCTGTAGCTGCCCTGCTATGTAACCCCCATATATACATTCATGCATGCATACATGTGTGTACATGTACACATACATGCACATACACACATGCATAAAAGTGTGCACACATAAATACAAACACATATACATCGCCCCCAGACTACAGCCAATGAAGCCATGCCCTTCAGCCTCTGTGGTGCAATTCATGCTGAGAGCCCCGCCCTGTAGGCTCAGGCTGAAGCTAGACTTCAGCTGATAGCATATCCTCACTCAGCTCCTTCCCCTGCACCACTCTGCTTCCCTCACCTCCCTTCTTCTGAGTCCCTCCCTCCACAAATCCCGTGCACCTGTAGCCCTGTCTCGGGCTCCACTTTGGGGAACCCAAGCGGAGACCCTAGCCTGCCTTTCATATTGCACACATTTGCCCTAGTCTCTGGTTTCAAGAAAAGGGATCTACGGTGATGTAGATTATGTCTAGCTTAGTCTACCAACGTAAAGCCAGGAGTCACCATAAAGGTACTTACTCTGGGACTCTGGACCCAACACTCAGATCACCTCGCTCTACCATCACCTACCTCCCTGTGCATGTAGTTATTCGAGGCCACCCTGCCCAGAGATGGCCAAGAGTATGTCTGTATCACTAAGGGACAGAAATTTGTAAGATGGCGTTCTTCTTCAGGCTGTGAACACAGTGTTGCAGCACATGTGTTTCAAGGACTACAATGTGTAGTGAAACATATTTACAGTGTTTGTCATCAGTTTCTAGATTTTTTTAAAAAGGTAGGGGTGGGACTTCCCTGGTGGTGCAGTGGTTAAGAATCCGTCTGCCAATGCAGGGCACACAGGTTCGATCCCTGGTGTGGGAAGATCCCACATGCCGCGGAGCAATGAAGCCCGTGTGCCACAACTGCTGAGCCTGCGCTCTAGAGCCCAGGAGCCACAACCACAACTCCTGAAGCCCGCATGCCTACAGCCTGTGCTCTGCAACAAGAGAAGCCACAGCAATGAGAAGCCCACGCACAGCAACGAAGAGTAGCCCCCGCTCGCCGCAACTAGAGAAAGCCCGCATGGAGCAACAAAGACCCAACGCAGACAAAAATAAATAAATAAATATATTTTTTTTAAAAAAGGAAGGGGTCACACAGCTCACCCTCCCATCCTCCCATGCCTTCCAAAAGCATGACGCCTATAGCTCCTGCCTCAAACTGATGGCATTCAGTGAAATTCCCATCATTACAATATCTTTGGTAATATTTTCGACTTAAAATTTTAGACTATTCAATTTTAGTTTAAAATATAAACTACATTAGAATGGTTTTCAGGGGGACTGCCCCCAGGTAGGATTTTGTCACTCTGTCAACATCACTGATGTCAAGGAGAGATCTCATCACTCAAAGAACATGGTCCCTGCAATGGACTGTTTGTGTTCCCCCCCCCCC
>NW_006770581.1:415528-424108 GCF_000442215.2 Lipotes vexillifer | reverse complement strand
CCCCCCCGCCCCGCCACCAAATTCATACGTTGAAACCTAACCCCCCAGTGTGGTGCTATTTGGAGGTGGGGCCTTTGAGAGATGCTTAGGTCTTGAGGGCAGAGCCATCATGAATGGGATTAGTGGCCTTAGGAAAGAGACCCCAGAGAGTTCCCTCCTCCCTTGCACCACGTGAGGACACAGCGAGAAAAGTGCCATGAATGTGGAAGTGGGTCCTCACCAAACACCGAATCTGCCAGCACCATGATCTTGGACTTGCCAGCCTCCAGAACTGTGAGAAATAAATTTCTGTTATTTGTAAGCCACCTGGTCTATCATATTTTGTTAGAGCGGCCCGAATGGATGAAGACAATCCCCTTCCCTGTCACTGTGGTATCTGCACAGCCAGCCTGAGATGCTAAAGGGACATGTATAACCCAACAGGGACCAGAAACAGAAGAAAGAAATGTCAGATCTTCCACGTAGAAACCTCCCCAACCTCCTGACTCCCTTCCCCAAATCTTTCTTCCAATGCACTAAGTGTCCCTTCCTACGTCCAAAGAGCCCACACCTCTGCCTTCCTTCTTCACTCTTCTCAAAACAGAAAAGCCGCTTCTATCCTCTTGCCCAGAACTCTCCCTCTCCCAGAACTTGGAATATTTGGTAACTGCAGCCTTTTAATTTGGGGTGAGAGTTGGGGAGACAGTCTGCATGAAATAAGATGCAAAAATAACAACACAATGTATTATTAATAAGAATTAAAAAGAAATGTCTACAACCTCCAATTTTTATTACCAGCACTTCACTTATTGCTTTAGGGACTTTTGGCTTTCCTTTTTGTTGTTGTTTTTGCTTTTTTTTTTTTCCTCACCAGAGCAGGAATACTTAAAATCTAAATATGCAAAAAAGAAAGAAAAAAAGAAAAAATTTTCGAAAGGGAGAAATAGAAATGCCGATCTTATCTAATGATGCCACAAGTTTACTCCAAAATTGCTCAATACCCCATAATGGAGGAGGGAAAATTGATCATCCTCATTATCGCTGCAGCTCTGTCAATACCAATATTGCCTTGTTTTGAATAAAATGTGCTGTTTTTTTCAATGTTGGTTCCAGTAAAATGCGGTTTTAGTGAAAATATGAGCAGTAGCAGGAAACCAGTCTGGTTTCTCCCCCTACAAATGGATTGATTTTCCTAACGCACATTACTTCCAATGCAGGAAGGGGATAGTGGTTCAATTACGACTCAGTGGTAAGCGCTCAGGGTCATCAGCAGGCTGGACCCATAAAGCAAATTATCACAGAGAGATGTGTGGGGCTGCCTGTAGGAGTTTTCTGCCTTCTCCACTTAGCAGTTGAGTCTTCAAGTCTGTCCTTGTCCGGCTGTGGATGTTTAATCTTCTTTTTCTCTCTCCCACCCCCCACTTTCTCTCCTGGTCCAGATTAATATGGTGGTCCCAGAGCCCAATGAGGGCTGGGTCCTGGTGGGGTGGGTCCCTCCAAGGAGGCGTGGGCTATGAGTACATCAGTCCAGAGTGTGTCTTTTGGACATTAATCATGTCGTCCTAACTAAAAACCATCAGATGACCAGCATCTGCTTCCCCCAGACACTTAGAAAGAACTAGGGACTTCCACTGAGCTACTCAAATTTGGACTAGTCACTTATTCCAATTTGGTTAAAATGTTCTTTATTTGATGATTTTGGAATAGAGATGATACATTTTAAGTGACCTCTGCTCTTCTGGGATGTCACAGGTAAATATGTGTTTTATTTGTAAAGATGTGTTTTATTTGACAAGTCGTTGTGGTTTTTATCTTTGCTTACTTAGAATTAGCTCTCTCTTTATATGGGCATAAACTTTCCATTGTGCATAGCCCCCACCAGCCTAATACACTCGTTTGCAGTGCCCACATGGCCTTATAGGCATGGCAGTCTGTGATCTTGGTTTAGGTGTAAGAGGGTCCAAATCCCATTGAATCAGTAGAATCCATGTCTAAAGGCATGGCTTCCTGGATGTACTTGTATAGATTTGCAATGAAGACCAAGATGCATGTGGGTGCCTGCTTTAAATCTTCTGCTTCTTTTACAAATTACACACATATCTTGGCCAATACTTCCTGGTTACAGAAGCCTAGGATCTTATATTAATAAAATATTTGTCTCTTTCCAGCTTTACTTCCCAACCTCCCCTTTGGTCCACCGTGTACTCTACCCCAGTAACATCCTCACCCTTTGCTGAATACGCCATAACCTTTTTGACTGATGCCCAAAGTTGAGAATGTCCTTTCTAATCCCATCCCTTTGCTGAGGTCCTACTTATTAAAGAGACAATTCACATGTTCGCTCATCTAAGAAAACTTTTCTGATCTTCCTAACTAGCACTGTGTCCACACTTGAATCATTATGAACACCACACTATGACAAGCTATCTATCTATTTACCAAGAACTGTGAACTGCTGCCAGAGACAATGACTCCTCATCCTTGTTTCCCTAGCACATATTCCTGTGCCTCAAACACAATAGCTGCCCAGTAAGTGCAAGCACAAGGGCACAAGGTGTTCTAGGAAACAGCAGGTGCACTGGACCAGAGAAGGTGGTCAGAAAAGGTGATGTGCCAACTGAGTGCTGAAGAATAATGAAAACAGTGCCAGGTCAGCAGGGGAAATGATCTTTCCTGAGCCTGTGGTCAGCCGAGATGGAGCATGAGGACATCACTAGGGAAATCCGCTTGTAAACATCCATCCAGGAGGATGCCTGCACAGCCTGGAACCTGAAACATCTGTGAAGAGTTTCCATCACCTTGGACACACACACCCTCGCTCCACGACAGCTAGGTCAGGTGAGCAGTGGGCTCCGTGAGACCCAACATCAGCTTCTAGCCAGAACCCTTCCCCGCTGTGGCTTGGGCATCCTCGGTTAGCTCAGAGAAGGAGGGATTAACTTACCCTGAGTATCTCTATTGCTTTGGCCAAAGTAAATTGCTGACACAACTCTTTTAAGATATACGTTTTAAACAGATGTGTTGCTGTTGCTGTTGTTAGCAGATGTCCACACACGATTGTCTGGAGAAGATTCCTCAAACAAGACTGCAGAGTCCACAGTCTCTTGTACAGATAAGAGATCCATTTCCAAGCATTCTGTGACTCCAGCCCTGGTGTGTTGCTTCTGAGCTTCCAAATAGACATTTACCCTTCCTTCATCTTCTGGGCACAGGGCACACAAATATCTACCCAGAAGTAGGTACTCATGTTGATCTGACACTAACTAACAGGAAACTTGGGCTAGTTATTTACTTTCTCTGGGCCTCAGTTTCCTTAGCTTTGAAATGAGAATAATGAAAATACCTACCTCACTGGTATGTTTTTGGTGGGAGTCAACAGAAACAGCATTTGCGAAAGTACTCTTCCTTGAAGGATGCAAGTGTTTTCAGAATATTAATCCCTTTTAGTTGCAGTCTTCTTTTCTTACCTTGTATCAGTAAGGTTCCTGATTAGTTATCATTTGTATTTATCAATTAATTTATCAATTGTATAATGCCAGCTGGAAATATACCTAAAATATACTACCTTCCATTTTGTATTTCTCAAATTTTATATACTGTGACTCAGAGTCCTAGGAACATCGAGTACCAAAGCCAGAAGAGAAAGGTAGGGGGTATGAGAGCACATACTGCCTGCCAGGTGGTCCTAAGTACACTCGAACTGTACTTCCCACTACTCTTCTCAATGGGAAAGTATTATTATGAGAATACTGAGACTGAAGAGGTTACATCAATTTCCTAAGGTGACATAGCCAGTGAGTGGTAGAACCCCAACCCAGGTCTCACCTCAAAGCCCATGTTTTTAAGACTGAGTCATGCACTCATTATAAGGAAGGGAACTCAGTATCTCATAAGGGGCATAAACTGATGGCCTACAGAAGTGTTTTATTTGGTGGGGGTAGTTTGGCTTTGCTTTTGTCTTGTTTCCCCCTAGCTAGATGTGAGTACCTCTAGGCAGGGCAAGCACACTTCCCTATGACCACAGGTCTCACCATTCCTTATTGTTTACACCTACTCATTTACTTTATGACTCTGGCCCCAGGACACTGTGTCTGCAACCCCTGTGATCTAGGCCAAATCTGAGTAGCTGAAATTGAGGTGCAGAGAAGGGAAGTGGCCCATGTTAAGTCATAGAGATAACGATGGTAAAGGACTGGAGGAAAGGTCTCCAGATAATTGGACCAGAGCTCAGCCTATCAACTTTAACTTCCACTCCATCATTCTATGTCCACTGTGGCTTCCTTTTGATGCTCTTCATCTCCATACAAGATTATGTCCATTTGTTCTATTTAAGAGGCTACCCTAAGAAGTCACATGGATTTTGACCAGGATCTGAGACTTTTCCACCCAGGGACAATAGAAATATTTGGGGAAGAATGGGGTCAGAATGAAAGAGCAGAAGAAACATAGAAATTCAACATATTTGAAATCTCTAATGTGTTGTAATTTAATAAAGCAAGACTCCTACTTTGCCAATTTTTCTTGTTGAAGGAAATGGCTCTTTTCAAATAGCTTGCCCTTACACAATGCTATCCAGGGCTATTAATGCTGTCGATACTTTAGCTATTTGAAACCCACATGATTAGTTCAATGTGTCTGAAATACAGTCTAATTCCAGAAAATGGCACCCTTTCCAAACTGAGGTGCAAATCAGTTCACAGATGCAGCCCAAGCCTGATCTTCTTTCTGTCCCATCACACTGTGTGGGAGGCTTCCATTGCAGTAGAATCTGGAACACACCCAACAGTGAGGGGAGGTACACACTGACTATAGACAACAGTCTCTCTAATGCCCAGGTCTGATCATGTCCTTGCTTTCCAACTGCCTCCCACCCACGGCTACCACCTCCCTACAGGGAAGGCAACTTGGTGCAGTGGCAGGAGGTCCTGGAGCCTCCCATCAGGCACATCCACCACCTAGCTATGATGTTAAATAACTCTGTCACTTAAGTGCTACAAGTTTCAAGTCCTCATCTGTGAAGTGGGAATACTGATGTCTACCTTGCAGGGTTATTATGAAGATCAAATGATAAAATGCTTGTAAAGTTTTGGCAACTAATAGCAGTAGCTACACCAGTCAGCAAGTGTTTCCCATGGTGCCTTGTATGTTCTGCTTGCCATGTTAAGTGCTCCTGCATTGCTTCAGTTGATCCTCACAATAATGCCATGAGGAAGATGATATTATTCTCCCCATACTACAGCGAAGAAAATTAAGGGTCGTGGAGGTTAGATAATTTCCCATGGTTCTGTGACTGTTAAGTGGCAGAGAGTTTTGACCAAAATCTGTCATCTTCAGAGCCTCATATAAGTGGGTGCTCATTAAACACAGCAGTGATGATGATGACAATGACAAAGGATGGCAATCCAATAAAATCCAACTGCCTGTGTATGGTACTCAAGGCCCCTCATGATGTGGCTTCAACCTACTTCTCCTGCCCCATTTACTGCCTTTCTACCCGCATGGTCTATCCTCACCCAACTGAACTATTTGAAGTCCCCGCATGGGCATCTTCACGTGTACCTCTCTCTGCTGTCTTATCCCACCCTCCTCTACCTGATCTGGCATAGACAGGTCTTTTCTTTAAAGTCTGGCTCCAGTGTCCCCATCTCTGTGTGGCTTTCTCTCACCTCTGCCCCAAGGCCCTGTGGGCAAACCTTTGTTACAGTTAGAATATCTAACTATCTTCTCCACTCGTCTGAGTACCCACCGTCAAACACAGACTGTGTGTTACTGTGACACTGGTCTCTGAATCCCCAGTGGCACCTAGTAGGTGCTGCGTAATTATTCATAAAAGTAAATACATCACATTGGTGGCCCCAACACAGGTTGAGTTCCACCTCTGAGAAACTGAATCTGACTTCCCAGCCTCTGAGTTCCCATTGTCATGCACAGAGCAAATAACCCTCTGCTAAGACATGAACGGAAGTGCAGTGGTGCTGGGACAAGAGAGCCCTCCACTACTGGTCAGAGTTCTAGCCCAGAGCCACGTCCCTACAGCAAGCCCCTCATGGCTGCTGAGCGTGCCAGAAAGAAAGAGAAAAGGCCTTTCTTCTCAGTTACTTCTTCCAGCGGCCAACTCAGCTCCAATAGAACTGAGCTGGACTCCACTTCTGCCTTGTGCTTAGTACAGCAACATGCACAATTCCTATAGCCTAATTTTAATACTGGCGATGATACAAGAGGAAAAAAAAATCAGCTGGATTATTTGTTTCCAAGAGCAGCTCGCACTGCTAGCATTTTGCAGAGGGAAAAACCCCCTCTTGGTCATGAACAGAACAAATTTAATGTGGCCACAATTAGAAATAAACCAGACAACCCATGTGAGTAGTTAAGTTGTTGCTTCTAAAATGATATCTGTACCTTGGAAAGCTATCAATTTCTCATCCATAAGGCAGGAAGAGCATCTGAGGGATGTAAAGTGGGTAAGAGTACAGGGATGCTGGGAATCACCAGGCCCACCTAAAGGGAGATGAGTGGGAACTCACAGTCCATCTTTTTTTTTGCAGTACACGGGCCTCTCACTGTTGTGGCCTCTCCCGTTGCGGAGCACAGGCTCCGGACGCGCAGGCTCGGCGGCCATGGCTCATGGGCTCAGCCGCTCCGCAGCATGTGGGATCTTCCCGGACCGAGGGACGAACCCGTATCCCCTGCATCGGCAGGCGGACTCTCAACCACTGCGCCACCAGGGAAGCCCCTCCATCTTTTTAGTAACACTGCCATCTACTGAAACTTCCAGCTGCTTTCTCTGCCCCAAAACCTGCAGTCCTTCTGTCAGTTTCATTTCAGCATTTTCTTGTGTGTGTCTCATTTCTCATTTGATTTACTATTCTGTTTGTTGTTATGAGGGTTCCCACCACCACCCCCCCGCTTTCAGAAGTTAATTACTTTAATTACCCAACTTTTAATAGCTGCTGATTTGGCATCTGCAGAAGATTTCTGAGAAAATGTACCACTACATTTCATTTGCATATTTGAGAGAGAGTGCGTGAGAGTTAGACTTTTCCTAAATTACTTACTGTGACCTGAATAGAGAAAAAGTATCCTACCAAGTGGAAGCCTCATCTGCATACTTAATTTGTCCAATTACCATCACAGGATGAGGGAAAGTTCCTCCCCACACACTGATGTGACAACTCATGGTGTTTATCTGAAACTGGGGCTCATCCACAGAGTCTTCATGCACTAGGAAGCGGAAGGACAGGCCACTGTCTGCTCTGCAACACTTCGTCAGTCATCCTCATGGTGGAGTTTTGCACAACGTGTTTATCAGCAACCGTTTGACTGCTAAGACCACCCAAACCACTGGCTTGGCTGTTCTCATTGCAAGTGCATTGCAGGGTATAAAATACAGCTAAGGAAGCCCAGATGCATGACCCTGCATTCTGCAAGAGCTGCAGAGAGATCTAGTCATCAAACACGCCTTGACCTTGAGCCTAGAAGTGAGTTTTAGATCTCCCCTCAACACCTCCATGATTTTAGGAAGTTACACAACTCTCCTGAGCTTCAAGCACCTGCAAAATGGGGAGATTCTCATTTTAATGAGCTGTTATGAACACTGATTAATGTTCCTGGAATAGAAGTAACACTCAATGTGTATTAGTTTCCAATATGCTCCACGCAGAACCTGTCGTGAATATTAAGGTAAAGAAAGTAAGGTCCCAGGCTTTAGATAACCAAATGACTCAAAGACATTTGATTTAGGGGTCAAATAATTTTATCCATCAGTTAGATGCCTAAGGCAAGTGTGGTGGCTGGTCTCTTTAAAGATGGCCCCCAACAATTCCCCCTCTCCTGTACACGCAAGCCACCCCTCACGTCAGTAAAGGAGACATAGGTCCCTTCTCGCTGAGTCTAAGCTGAACCTGTGACTCACTTTGACCAACAGAATGCCATGGAAGTAATGCTGGCTTGTTCCAGGCAAAAGCCTCCAGAAGGCTCGGCATCTTCTGTTTTTGTGCTTTTGGGAGCCCTGAGCTGCTATGTGGCCTGCTAGAGAATCCAGGTGGAGGTATACAGGTAGAAGCCAGATGGTGAGGGCTACATGGAGAAGCCAGGCCCTACCAAGGCCCCAGACATCTGACCCAGTTGGGCCAGCCTAGGAGCCTCTCACCATTTGAGCCAGCTTGTGAGGTACCAGCTCTGTGAGTGGAGAACCCATCTTGGTGCCCAGCTGATACTATGTGGAGCAGACAGAAGCTGTCCCTGCGGGGCCTGTCTAAACTCCTGACCCACAGAACCACGAGAAAGCACGAGACCATTATTGCTAACTTGGCAGCACTTTGTAATACAGCGATAGATAACTAAAGGAGCAATCAAACCCATTTTAGCCCAGGCTACTGCTGTTCCATAAATGTTGAAAGATATAAAGTGCATTCCATTTCACTATTAGATGCATCCCTACTCATTGGTTTGATAATCACTTTATCATCACTTTCCAGCAGAGGATCAGGAACCAGATAAAGGATTCCAGTTACAAAGAGACATGTAGACATGGAATTGAGTTAGTCCTTTTTTAACTCCTGTACCTAGTTTACAGAATTTCCTAAGTAAAACAGTCCCTTC
>NW_006770581.1:415301-415518 GCF_000442215.2 Lipotes vexillifer | reverse complement strand
TCCCTACACATCAAGGCTTTTGCTCCTCCACTCCACTTCTCACCAATTTCGGAGGATTTGCAATATTTTTACTAAGCCATTGTCATTTTCAATGATTAATAACCCCCCTATAGTTGACCCTTGAACAACACAGGTTTAAACTGCACAGGTCCACTTATGCATGGATTTTTTAAAATAAATATAAGACCTGTATTTTCATTTTACAGATCTTTACCTG
>NW_006770581.1:397511-415291 GCF_000442215.2 Lipotes vexillifer | reverse complement strand
GTAGGGAAAAGTTTATGTTCAATTAGAGATCACAATATGTGGAATCAAAACTAGCATTTGAGTCCTGATTCTATCCAAACCTTTTCACCTTCCCGTCCCTGGGTGAGTCATTTATCAACTCCTTTGTTTTTGAGGCAGAGATAGCAGTACACTGTGTGAGGGTCAGCACCCTTAACCCCTATGTTGTTCAAGGGTCAACTGTAGTCACCATTTCTTCTTAAAACATTATCACCTCCTTTTTAACTCCAGGACAAAACAAAGCTGGACCCGCACCCCCCTGAGCCCCCATTCTCCTATAGACGCCACTGCTGTGCAGGGGAAAGACCATAAGAACTGCCACCAGGTAGGACCACATTTAATACCAGGTCCACCAACTCAGAATCCTTAAAAGGCACGTACATTGTCTGAGACTCGGTTTCCCCACTGGCTAAAACAGAAACAATGATACTCCCCACCAAACATCTATGAGGGTAAATAATCAGTGAAAGGGTGTGGCACCGTGCCTGGTACATGGTAGCTGCTCAATTCAAGTAATTTCCTTTCGTCTGCTGCTAATTCAAGAGCGTGTTTTCCAGGGCTTCCTCAACTTCGAGTTTCTTTCTCAGAACCTCTAGAGAACATATTCTCTAAATTGAGAGCACTTCCTGAGAATCTGCCTCGTTCTGTTGCTTTCACCGGTACAAGCGCGCCTCGCTGCAGTGGGGCCGTCAGTGCTGCCAGGACAGGAGTTAAGAGCCACCTTGACTCCCCCGTCTTCCCGCTTCCTGCACCCCGTTCATCTCAGGGCCTTGATTCTATCTCCCAATAGGTCTCTTGACTCCTTGGTCTACACACTTTCCCACAGACGCCACCATAATCAAGCTACCACCATGTGTTACCAGACTGTGGACATGGCTTCCTAACTGCTGTCCCCATTCTCTTCCACACAGTCCCATTCCCAGGCCACCCTCCACGCAACAAGAGAGATTTTTAATACAAAAACCTGATCACGTCCCCCTCCATTCACTTGAGAGAGACTTCGTGTTGCCCTCGGGATAAAACCCCACAGCTTGTCAGGGCGGCAGCCTTCCTCCGCCTGCCCCATCAGGCACACTTCCAGCTCTCCTGCTTTGCTCCCACCCCAGACACCTGCAGCAGGCTCCTTCCCACCTGCTTAATTGCTACTCATCTTTCAGGGCTCTGCTTAAATGTCACCATCAAAGAGATGGCTTCCCTGACATCTACACCTTCATCTAAATTAGATTTAATTAGGTCTTCCCCCTCCACTTCCATTCCCATTATTCTCTGTCAGCACCCATTTTTTTCCCTTAATATCACATGTGACAATGTGTAATTGTAGATTCATCTGTGAGCTTATTTACTTAGTCTGTCTGCCCCACTACCACCTCCCAGTCCCCACCACAGATGTGGGCTCCTTGGACAGTGCTCAGTTCTCATCCTGTTAGCCCTGCATGTCCTACATAGAGCGCCGAGCCAGGGTCACAGCCAATATCCAAGCAATGGATAAATTAATGGGGAGCAGAGGACTTCTGGTCCCACCAATGCCCAGCACTATATGTAGCACTTATATGGGACTTGCCTCATGAAGGTAAATCATTTCATTCAGTTTTTGTTTGGCTGTTGTTTTTAGAAGGTCATATCACCAACAGGAACAATCTGTTTTGAGTGGCCATGGAAGGGTGGGCAGAACTCAATCAAGGGTCTCAGACCCACTGATACTCCCCTGCAGGAGGCACTTCATGAAGGAGGCTCTGTTCATACAGGGGACTGGAGGCAAAGGCAAAAAGGGAAAGGGAGTCTCTGGCCAGAGGAGCTTAAAAGATCAGTCACGTGAAAAAGACAAACTCATGTGTTCACAACAAGTACCTGAGGGTGATCTTCATGGTACAGCTGAGGCAGCAGCCTCACCATGATGCACAGGATCCCAGGGTGCATGATCACAGCATCACCTTCATCCGTCCTGCAGAGAGAGGGAAGCAGGACATCAGACTTAAGCCTTCTCTTCTGCTTTCCACAGAACTTCCTGGATCTTTCTAAGACAGGCCACGATACATAACCACAGCCTACCACTTAATTATATGACCTTGAACTAATTAATCTGAGCCTAACTTCCCCCAACTGCACAATGGAGCTAACAATGCCATACTTTCCGCGTAGAGTCATAGAATAATGCCGCTGTGCACTAAGGCACAGTGTCCGGCACAGAGCAGATGTTTAACGGAAGTTAGTTCCCTGGGCCTCTACCCTCTCTCCAGATATGTGGGAGGTGGAGAAGCTCTCATTTTATGTCAAACAAACACACAAAGGACAGTGTCTGGATCCCTTCAAGATGGTGTAAGCATACCCTACTCTGTCCTACCCACTGAATTAAACTAAAAACCCAGATAGAACGCATGAGCAGCTCTCTGAGGACTCTGAAAAGTAAACAGTAGCAAAGCAGGAAACCAAACCCAAAGCACCATGCAACTGGTAACGTGTTTCCTGGGGCTTCCCCCTCCAGCATCTCCCGGAATGGGCTTACAAGGAGTAAGAACCGTGCACCACGTGTGGACAGAACAGACACAGACTCCAAGAGGAGGCTCTATTTCTAGTCTAAGGAGTGGGGAAAGAGGCTCCAACAGGGCCCAGGGCATGGAGGAAAATCCCTGGAATTTTCTTTGTTGAGTTTCTCCATTCTTTCTCACCTCAGCCTCCAAGAAAACGCACAGAAGCAGCAGTGACCAGGCAGGCATCTGAAATTCTCGGGGAGGGGAACCCTTCTCTCTGACCAGAGGAACTCTGGTCCCAAGAGTCGGGCAAAATCCCCAATGCTTTTGTCCCTCTTTTTCCTCTCCCTGCTTGGCCCCAGAGACAGATGCAATCATGGGAAGTGCATGGCAGAGCAGAGAAACTAAAGCTCCAGCTTTCTAGACAGAGGAGAAGGAAGGGACCCCAGAGAGCCAGAAAGTGGTGGGAAGATGATGAAGAGAAGGAGACTTAAGAGTGAAACCACTAAGTTGTGTATCAACCTCTGAGCTCAATTCTGAGCTGCACATGTGTGGATCTGACCCTAAACCACATTCCAAAGGCTTTGAGAACTGCTCAGGAAGAAGTCTGAAAAGTTTTAAAAATTGAAAAACCACTCGCTAAGCTGGCAAAGACAGAAAAAGACACAAATTACCAACATCAAAAATGAAAGAGAGAACACCATTACACACCCCACAGAAAGGGTAAGAAAATGCTACAAATAACTCTGTGCACACAAATCTGACAACTTAGATAAAATGGACCAGTTCCCTCAAAGCCAGAAACTACCAAAAGTAAGCAAGAAGAAATAAATAACCAGGACAGTTTATAGCTATCACAAAGACTGAATATGTAGTTTAAAACCTTTCCACAAAGAAAACTCCAGCCCCAGATGTTTCCACTGGTGAATTCTACCATACATTTAAAGACAAATAACACCAATTCTATACAACTTCTTTCAAAATATACAAGAGAACATTTCCCAATGCATTTTATAAGACCAGAATCACTCTGATATCAAAAGCACACAAAGCCAGTATAAGAATACTACCTGCCAACATCTCTTAGAAAAATAGGTGCAAAAATCCTCAATAAACTACTGGAAATCAAATATAACTATATATAAAATAAATAAGACACTATGGTCAATTTGCCTTATCCCACAAATGCAAGGCTGGTTCACTATTCAAATATCAGCCAATGCAGGGACTTCCCTGGTGGCACAGTGGTTAAAAATCCGCCTGCCAATGCAGGGGACTCAGGTTCGAGCCCTGGTCTGGGAAGATCCCACATGCCGCGGAGCAACTAAGCCCGTGTGCCACAACTACTGAGCATGCACTGTAGAGTCTGCGAGCCAAAACTACTGAGGCCCACATACCTAGAGCCTATGCTGCACAACAAAGAGAAGCCACCACAATGAGAAGCCCGTGCACCGCAATGAAGAGTAGCCCCTACTTGCCACAACTAGAGAAAGCCTGCGCGCAGCAACGAAGACCCAATGCAGCCAAAAAATAAATAAATAAATAATAAAATTAAGGACTAGAAAATTCGTTCAAGATGGCAGAGTAGAAGGACATGTGCTCACTCCCTCTTGTGAGAGCAACGGAATCAGAACTAACTGTTGAACAGTCATCGACAGGAAGACACTGGAACTCACCAAAAAAGACACCCCACATCCAAAGACAAAGGAGAAGCCACAATGAGATGGCAGGAGGGGCGCAATCACAATAAAATCAAATCCCGTAACTGCTGGGTGGCTGACTCACAAACTGGAGAACAGTTATAACACAGAAGTCTACCCACTGGAGTGAAGGGTCTGAGCTCCACATCTGGCTTCCCAACCTGGGGGTCTGGCAACAGGAGGAGGAATTCCCAGAGAATCAGACTTTGAAGGCTCGTGGGATTTGATTGCAGGACTTCAACAGGACTGGGGGAAACAGAGACTCCACTCTCGGAGGTCACACACAAAGTAGTGTGTGCATCAGGACCTAGGGGGAAGGAGCAGTGACCCCACTGGAGACTGAACCAGACCTACCAGCTAGCGTTGGAGGGTCTCCTGCAGAGGCGGGAGGTGGCTGTGGCTCACCGCGGGGACAAGGACACTGGCAGCAGAAGCTCTGGGGACTACTCCATGAGCCCTCCCAGAGTCCACCATTAGCCCCACCAAAGAGCCTGTAGCCTCCACTGCTGGGTCGCCTCAGGCCACACAACCAACAGGGAGGGAACTCAGCCCCACCCATCATCAAACAAGCAGATTAAACTTTTACTGAGCTCTGCCCACCAGAGCAACACCCAGCTCTACCCACCACCAGTCCCTCTCATCAGGAAGCTTGCACAAGCCTCTTAGATAGCCTCATCCACCAGAGAGCAGATAGCAGAAGCAAGAAAAATTACAATCCTGTAGCCTGTGGAAGGAAAACCACAGTCACAGAAAGACAGACAAAATGAAAAGGCAGAGGACTATGTACAAGATGAAGGAACAACACGATAAAACGCCAGAAAAACAACTAAATGAAGTGCAGATAGGCAACCTTCCAGCAAAAGAATTCAGAATAATGCTAGTGAAGATGATCCAGGACCTCAGAAACAGAATGGAGGCACAGATCGAGAAGATGCAAGAAATGTTTAGCAGAGACCTAGAAGAATTAAAGGACAAACACCAAGAAAAATTAAAGAACAAACAAACAGAGATGAACAATACAATAACTGAAATGAAAAATACACTAGAAGGAATCAATAGCAGAATAACTGAGACAGAAGAACGCATAAGTGATCTGGAAGACAGAATGGTGGAATTCACTGCCACAGAGCAGAGTAAAGGGAAAAAAAGTGAAAAGAAATGAAGACAGCCTAAGAGACCTCTGGGACAACATTAAACACAATAACATTTGCATTATAGGGGTCCCAGGAGGAGAAGAGAGAGAGAAAGGACCCGGGGAAATTTCTGAATAGTCGAAAACTTCCCTAACATGGGAAAGGAAATAGCCACCCAAGTCCAGGAATCACAGAGAGTCCCAGGCAGGATAAACCCAAGGAGAAACACCCCAAGAAACAGAGTAATCAAACTGACAAAAATTAAACAGAAAGAAAATTATTAAAAGCAACAAGGGAAAAATGACAAATAACATACAAGGGAACTCCCATAAGGTTAACAGCTGATTTCTCAGCAGAAACTCTACAAGCCAGAAGGGAGTGGCATGATATACTTAAAGTGATGAAAGGGAAGAACCTACAACCAAGATTACTCTACCCTGCAAGGATCTCTTTCAGATTCAATGGAGAAATCAAAAGCTTTACAGACAAGCAAAAGCTAAGAGAATTCAGCACCACCAAACCAGCTCTACAACAAATGCTAAAGGAACTTCTCTAAGTGGGAAGTACAAGAGAAGAAAAGGACCTACAAAAACAAACCCATAACAATTAAGAAAATGGTAACAGGAACATACATATCAATAATTACCTTAAATGTGAATGGGTTAAATGCTCCAACCAGAAGACACAGGCTCGCTGAATGGATACAAAAACAAGACCCACATATATGTTGTCTAGAAGAGACCCACTTCAGACCTAGGGACACAAACACACTGAAAGTGAGGGGATGGAAAAAGATATTCCATGAAAATGGAAATCAAAAGAAAGCTGGAGTAGTTATACTCATATCAGATAAAATAGGCTTTAAAATAAAGAATGTTACAAGAGTCAAGGAAGGATACTACATAATGATCAAGGGATCAATCCAAGAAGAAGACATAACACTTATATATGCACCCAACACAGGAGCACCTCAATACATAAGGCAAATGCTAACAGCTATAAAAGAGGAAATGGACAGTAACACAGTAAGAGCAGGGGACTTTAACACCTCACTTACACCAATGGACAGATCATCCAGACTGAAAATTAATAAGGAAACACAAACTTTAAATGACACAATAGACCAGATAGATTTAACTGATAGTTATAGGACATTCCATCCAAAAACTGCAGATTACACTTTCTTCTCAGGTGCACATGGAACATTCTCCAGGACAGATCACACCTTGGGTCACAAATCTAGCCTTGGTAAATTTAAGAAAACTGAAATCATATCAAGCTTCTTTTCTGACCACAATGCTATGAGATTAGAAATAAAGTACAGGGAAAAAATGTAAAAACCACAAACACATGGAGGCTAACACAATACATTACTAAATAACCAAGAGATCACTGAAGAAATCAAAGAGGAAATCAAAAATATGTAGAGACAAATGACAATGAAAACACAATGATCCAAAACCTATGGGATGCATTAAAAGCTGTTCTAAGAGGGAAGTTTATAGCAATACAATCCTACCTCACAAAACAAGAAAAATCTCAAATAAACAATCTAACCTTACACCTAAAGGAAATAGAGAAAGAAGAAGAAACAAAACCCAAAGTTAGTAGAAGGAAAGATATCATAAAGGTCAGAGCAGAAATAAATGAAATAGAAACAAAGAAAACAATAGCAAAGATTAGTAAAACTAAAAGCTGATTCTTTAAGAAGATAAACAAAATTGATAAACCGTTAGCCAGACTCATCAAGAAAAAGAGGGAGAGGACTCAAACCAATAAAATTAGATATGAAAAAGGAAAAGTTACAACAGACACCACAGAAATATAAAGCATCATAAGAGACTACTACAAGCAACTCTATGCCAATAAAATAGACAACCTGGAATAAATGGACAAATTCTTAGAAAGGTATAACCTTCCAAGACTGAACCAGGAAGAAATAGAAAATATGAACAGACCAATTACAAGTAATGAAATTGAAACTGTGATTTAAAAATCTCTCAACAAACAAAAGTCCAGCACCAGGTGGCTTCAGGTGAATTCTATCAAACACTTAGAGAAGAGCTAACACCCAACCTTCTCAAACTCTTCCAAAAAATTGCAGAGGAAGGAACACTCCCAAACTCATTCTGTGAGGCCACCATCACACCGATACCAAAACCAGACAAAGATACTACAAAAAAAGAAAACTACAGACCAGTATCACTGATGAATATAGTTGCAAAAATCCTCAACAAAATACTAGCAAACAGAATCCAATAGCACATTAAAAGGATCATACAGCATGATCAACTGGGATTTATCCCAGGGATGCAAGAATTCTTCAATATACGCAAATCAATCAATGTGATACACCATATTAACAAACTGAAGAATAAAAACCATATGATCATCTGAATAGATGCATAAAAAGCTTTTGACAAAATTCAACATCGATTTATGATAAAAAAACTCTCCAGAAAGTGGGCATAAAGGGAAACTACCTCAACATAATATAGGCCATATATGACAAACACACAGCAAACATCATTCTCAGTGGTGAAAAACTGAAAGCATTTCCTCTAAGATCAGGAACAAGACAAGGATGTCCCCTCTCACCACTATTATTCAACATAGTTCTGGAAGTCCTAGCCATACCAATCAGAGAAGAAAAAGAAATAAAAGGAATCCAAATTGGAAAAGAAGAAGTAAAACTGTCACTGTTTGCAGATGACCTAATACTATACACACAGAATCCTAAAGATGCCACCAGAAAACTATTAGAACTAATCAATGAATTTGGTAAAGCTGCAGGATACAAAATTAATGCAAGGAAACCTCTTGCATTCCTATATATTACCAATGAAAGATCAGAAAGAGAAATTTAGGAAACAATCCCATTCACCATTGCAACAAAAAGAATAAAATACCTAGGAATAAAGCTACCTAAGGAAATAAAAGACCTGTACTCAGAAAACTGTTAAGACACTGATGAAAGAAATCAAAGATGACACAAACAGGTGGAGCAATATACCATGTTCTTGGATTAGAAGAATCAATATTGTCAAGATGACTATACTACCCAAAGCAATCTACGGATTCAATGCAATCCCTATCAAATTACCGAAGGCATTTTTTACAGAACTAGAAAAAAAAATGTTTTAATTTGTATGGAGACAAAAAAGACCCTGAATAGCCAAAGCAATCTTGAGGGAAAAAACTGGAGCTGGAGGAATCAGACTCCCTGACTTCAAACTATACTACAAAGCTACAGTAATCAAGACAATATGGTACTGGCACAAAAACAGAAATACAGATCAATGGAACAGGATAGAAAGCCCAGAGATAAACTCACACACCTATGGTCAACTAATCTATGACAAAGGAGGCAAGGATATACAACAGAGAAAAGACATTCTCTTCAATAAGTGGTGCTGGGAAAACTGGACGGTTACATGTAAAAGAAGGAAATTAGAACACTCCCTAACACCATGCACAATAATAAAATGGATTAAAGACCTAAATGTAAGGCCAGACACTATAAAACTCTTAGAGGAAAACATAGGCAGAACACTCTATGACATAAATCACAGCAAGATTCTTTTTGACCCACCTCCTAGAGAAATGGAAATAAAAACAAAAATGGGACCTAATGAACCTTAAAAGCTTTTGCACAGCAAAGGAAACCACAAATCAGACGAAAAGACAACCCTCAGAATGGGAGAAAATATTTGCAAATGAAGCAACTGACAAAGGATTAATCTCCAAAATATATAAGCAGCTCATGCAGCTCAATATCAAAAAAACAAACAACCCAATCAAAAAATGGGCAGAAGGCCTAAATAGACATTTCTCCAAAGAAGATATACAGATTGCCAACAAACACATGAAAGAATGCTCAACATCATTAATCATGAGAGAAATGCAAATCAAAACTGCAATGAGGTATCACCTCATACCAATCAAAATGGCCATCACCAAAAAATCTACAAACAACAAATGCTGGAGAGGGTGTGGAGAAAAGGGAACCCTTTTGCACTGCTGGTGGGAATGTAAATTGATACAGCCACTATGGAGAACAGTATGGAGGTTCCTTAAAAAACTAAAAGTATGGGCTTCCCTGGTGGCGCAGTGGTTGAGAGTCCGCCTGCCGATGCAGCGGACGCGGGTTCATGCCCCGGTATGAAAAAAAGGACATTTTAGTCAGCTAATGGTAATGGAATAATTTGATATCATATACAGTCAAGTGAACTTCAAACGTATACACTGTGCTACATAAAAAAAAAAAAAAAAAACTAAACTAAAAGTAGAATTACCATATGACCCAGCAATCCCACTAATGGGCACATACCCAGAGAAGACCATAATTCAAAAAGACACAAGCACCCCAATGTTCACTGCAGCACTATTTACAATAGCCAGGCCATGGAAGCAACCTAAATGCCCATCGACAGACGAATGGATAAAGAAGATGTGGTACATATATACAATGGAATATTCTCAGCCATTAAAAGGAATGAAATTGGGTCATTTGTAAAGACGTGGATGGACCTAGAGACTGTCATACAAAGTGAAGTAAGTCAGAAGAGAAAAACAAATATCGTATATTAACGCATATATGTGGAATCTAGAAAAATGGTACAGAAGAACTGGTCTGCAAGGTAGAAATAGAGACACAGATGTAGAGAACAAACTTATAGACACCAAGGAGGGAAAGTGGTGGGCGTGGTGGTGGTGGTGGGATGAATTGAGACATTGGGATTGACATATATACACTAATATGTATAAAACAGATAACTAATAAGAACCCCTTTTTTAAAAATAAAATAAAATTCAAAAAAAAAGAAGAAAAGATATTTCAGATATGGAAAACACAGTTTAAAAAATTAAGGGCTAAAAAAACAAAACAAAAATCAGCCAGTGTAACCCATCATAGTATTAAAACGAAAAAGAGAAGGAAAAAAACATGATCATATGCAGATAAAGCATTTAAAGAATTCCACATCTGTTCATGATAAAAAAACTCTCAGTAAAATAGACACAGAAGTAATCATCCATAACCTGATAATGGACATCTACCCCCAAAAACCCCATAGCTAATATAATATTTGATGGCGAAAGAGTGAAGAGTTTTTCTTCAAGATTAAGAACAAGGCAAGGATGGCCCCTCTCACCATTCCTATTCAACATCATGCTGGAACAACAGATTGGAAAGGAATGTATAAAACTGTCACTATTCACAGACAACATGATTGTCTACATAGAAAATCCCAAGCAATCTATTAAAAAAAAAAAAAAAAAGCCTCCTAGAACTAATACGTGCGTTAGCATGATCTCTGGATACACAGTTACATATAGAAATTAATCATATTCCTATATACTAGAAGTAAACAATTGGGAAATGAAACATTTAAAATACCTTTTAAAATAGTGCTCCAGAAAAGATTAAACACATAAGTATAAATCTAATAAAAAATGTGCTGGCTCTGTATGTTGAATACTATAGACCATGATTTTTTTTAAAAAATCATACATCTACTGAATATACAAATGGAAAAACATTCTATGTTTATGGATTGGAAGACTCAATAAAGTTAAGGTTTCAATTCTCCCCAAATTCATCTATAGATACAATGCAATTCCAATCAAAATCCCAGCAGGATTTTTTGTAAATATAGGTAAACTTATCATTAAATTTCAATCTGTGAACGACACTTTAAAAGTAAAAAGACAAACCATAGACTAGGAGAATATATTTGCATCTATACAATGGAATACTACTCAGCAATAAAAATGTATGAACTACTGATACAACAAACTGGATGGATTTCAAAGGCCTTATGCTGAGTTGAAAAAGCTAGCCTCAAAAGACTAAACGTTTGCATTTGCATTTATATGTTATTCTGACAAAGACAAAACTATAGGAATAGAGCAGTGGTTGCCTGGGTTTAGGAATTGAGAAAGGGTTTCATTATGAAGGGACAACATTCAGGAACTGTTTGAGGGCGTGTTTGTCCTGTATCCTGATTGTGGTGATGGTCACATGACTCTGCACATGAATTAAAACCCAAAGAACTCTACACCAAGAAAGGGACTTTTACTGTATGTTAATTGGAAAAATAAGAAGAAGAAAGAAAGAAAAAGTCACGAGACTAATCCCAAATCACAAACACTTGATTTTCAAACATCCTGCCTCTAGCACTGAATTTCCCACCCACAGTGAGACTGTTCTTGGCACCACCAGCCCTGAAGAATGGCTAAGGTGCCAGGAGTGCTTCTAACATTTGGTGTTAATTTATCCAATTCAACTGAACAAATATTTATTGACCTAAGTATCTTCCTGGCATTTTGGATACATCTATAAACTAAACAAACTAAATCCCATACCTGATATGTGAGAAGAAGGGTAGAGACAGTAAAGGTAAACATAATAAATAGGTAAATTATAAATAATAAAAATTATTGTTCTTACATAATTTATACTATACTATATATAGTATTGTATGAATATATCATATATTATTGTAACATAGTATATTAATGTAATAGAATAATGAATACGCAAATTATATATTATGAAGAAAGGTGATAAATATTACTGCAAAAAAAAATTAAAGCGGAGAAAGAATCAAGAGCGCTAGGGTGTAAGAAGAAAACAATTTACAATTTTAATTGGGGGGCAGAGTTGGCTTGTTTGTAAAGGTAACATTTGGGTGGACCTGAAAAAAGGGATGCAGATATCCAGGGGAAAAGCATTTTAAGCAAAGGGAAGAGCCAGTGCAAAAGCCCCCAGAGTGGGAGTATGTCTGGCATGTTCAGGGAACAGCAAGGAAGCCTGTATTATTACTCTGATACTAAAGCCACACAAAGAAAAGAAGAGACCAATATCCCTCATCAGTATATATGCAAAAATCCTCAACAAAAAACTAGCAAACCAAATCCAACAGCATATTTAAAGGATTATATACCATGATTAAGATCCCAGGAATGCAAGTGGTTCAACATAAAAAAAACCAATCAATGCAATACACCAAATTAATAAACAAAGGAAAAACACCAAACAATCACCTCAACTGATATAGAAAAAAACATTTGACAATATTCAATACCCTTCCATGATTAAAAAAAATGCTTGATGGACTTGCCTGGTGGCGCAGTGGTTGAGAATCTGCCTGCCAATGCAGGGAACATGGGTTCGAGCCCTGGTCTGGGAATATCCCACATGCTGAGGAACAACTAAGCCCGTGCGCCACTACTACTGAGCCTGCGCTCTAGAGCCTGCAAGCCACAACTACTGGGCCTGTGAGCCACAAGTACTGAAGCCTGTGCACCTAGAGCCCATGCTCTGCAACATGAGAAGCCACCGCAATGAGAAGCCTGCGCACCGCAGTGAAGAGTAGCCCCTGCTCGCCGCAACTAGAGAAAGCCCGTGAGCAGCAATGAAGAGCCAACACAGCCAAAAATAAATACATTAATTAATTAATAAAAAAAAAATGCTTGACCCGCTGCCCTCTCCACCTTCTCCAGACCCACACTGTGGATTGGCTGGCCTAGAAGGATGATATCCTTCCCAGGTAGCAGGATCTAGTAAATACCAGAGAAGGTCTGCATGATTAATCACAACCACAGCTGCCATTTATTGAGCTCCACTGTAGAGAGAGAGTGTGTGTGCGTGTGTGTGTGTGTATGCTGTGTGCGTGGGGGGGTATGTATCACACATGCTGTGAAGGAGGTGGTGTATGTGTTATGGTTCACAGAGATTAAATATTCTGTATCTTGGGAATCTCATTATATATTTTGGGATTTATATAATATATATCTTCTATTTTGTGAAAAATGTTACTTAATCGTAGTTACATAGATTACCTAATGCTTGTGAAAGCAAAGCACAGCATCTGGCACACAAGTGCTCAGCAAACGGCAGCTGTGATCATTATCTAACTAACACCATTATCATCTCCAGTCCTCACCTCACAACACCCCTCAACGTGGATACTCTTATTATCCCCACATTTGAATTGGGAAATCAAAGCTCAGTAAGATAAAGTAAAAGGCACAAGGAACACTAAGGTGTAGAGCACACAGGCCTGAGTCTAAGGCCCACAGCCTCTGTCTTCCTTCTGGAGACCACAGCCCACTGCATATGGACAGGTCTAAGCCAAGCTGCTTGCCCAAGGGGATGCCAAGTGTCAGTGGTGGGCATGGATGAGCACCCTGTCCACCATGCCCAGCCCACTGCCTTGTCCTTTACCCCACAGACTCTCTCAGGAGAGGCTGGGGTTTCACTTCCCCTTTTCTAACCATTAGGGAATGTCAAGGGTGATGTATTTCTTTTAAAGACCAAAAAATTGCTCTATTTATGAAATCTGATTCTTGTACATTTAAAAATTCCTCATTGTGAAACCAGGATGACATTTGACACAGGAGTTATCTGTAAAGAATCAGGCCTGATGCCATCTACAAGCTAGAGTCCAAACCTTAAACTTCAGTCTACTGTGGCAGAACAAGCAAATCATCACTATACTGTGGAAGCATCCAGAAAAAAGCAGGACAAATACATACACACACACACACAGATACTCAAGCACACACAGAGGCTTTGGAGGTAGACCTGAGTTCAAAGTCTTGCTCCATCACTTACTAGGTGTTAACTTTCAACCATGTTTCTTATCCTTTCTCAGCCTCCATTTCTTTATTGGTAAAATGCTAAAATTTAAGAGGGAATTAAATGAAAATAAGTCATTGGTGCTCAGTCCCCAGAGACATTCAACAAATGACTATTGCTTTTCATCACCTAATACCACTTACTAAATGTTTTTGATGCTGACAAATACTTCCCTGCCCTCTAAAAGCTGGTAGGATAAGTAGAACAAGGTTCAGCACTGAGATCCTGCATGTTGTCCAGATGGCCAAGACAAAGGCCTCCTCAGAGAACCCTCTGCCCCTGGAATAGAGAGATCAGGGGACCTCAGAAAGAGAATTCTCCCAAGACAAAGCAAGAAGAGAAGGGCCTGGAATCTGACCAAGGCCTAGCTACAAAGGGCAGCTGCAGCCTCACTGAGGCATTGCTGTGTCTGCAGAAAGGCAGGATGGCCAGAATAAGGATGGGCTGCATGGAGTCTGGGAAAAGGAAAATCTCGGAGCAAGACTCACAATTAAAAATCATCAACCACACAAAGAAACAAGGAAACTTCAGTTTAAAATACACATTAAAAAAAAATAGCTCTTTACTGTTTACAGGAAAAATACCTAAAGCATGAGGACACAGAAAGCTTAAAGAATAAAAAATAATTCAGGCACATACTAACCAAAAGAACACTGGTGGAGCCTTATTATTATTAGATAAAGTTGTTATGTTCTAATGGAGATTAAGAAGGTCATCATATAATGATAAAAACTTTGATACCTCTAGATGACGGAAAAATTATAAATGTGTGTGATTCTAATAGCCTCAGATATATGTAAGGCAAAAGTTAACAGATATTGGGACTTCCCTGGTGCTGCAGTGGTTAAGAATCCGCCTGCCAATGCAGCAGACATGGATTCAATCCCTGCTCCGGGAAGATCCCACATGCTGCAGAGCAACTAAGCCCATGCGCCCCAACTACTGAGCCTGTGCTCTAGAACCTGCAAGCCACAACTAATGAGCCCATGCGCCACAACTACTGAAGTCTGCACGCCTAGAGCCCATGCTCCACAATAAGAGAAGCCACCGCAATGAGAAGCCCGTGCAATGCAATGAAGAGTAGCCCCTGCTCTCCGCAACTAGAGAAAGCCGAGGCACAGCAATGAAGACCCAACGCAGCCAAAAATAAATAAATAAATAAATAAATTTATTTTAAAAAAATTAACAGATATTGACAAAGCTATCATTATAATGAAAGATATTTAACATATCTTAGTAGCTGATATGCCAACAATCTTAAAATTTGAACAACTGACAAATTTCATCTAGAGGACATAGAGCATTGAACCTAACAATTGGAAAATGTGCATTATTTTCAAGCACCCAGGAATATTTATGAAAATTTACCACATTGGGTACACAAAGTCAAGCTCAACTAATTTCAAAGGATTAGCATCATACAGTCCACTTTGTTTCAAGATGACAAAGTTAGAAGTCAATAACAAAAAGATGATCAAAAATACTCTAACTTTGGAAATTTATAATTCAAATAAGATTCAAGAGTAAACCTGTAAGTCATAAGGGAAATTAGAAAATATTTAGCAGTAAATTATATTGAAAATTTGATATAATAAAACTTGTGTGATGGAACTAAAGTAATAGTTACAAGGAAATTTATATTTAAAAAGAGGACTTAAAATTGGTCTCGTAACAATTAAATTAAAAAAAAGAATACTAGAATAAATCCAAAGAAAGTGGAAGGAAATAAAAAGAACAAAAAAAGAAACAGAAAATCGATGCATGAGACAGGAAAAGCTGAATGCTGGTTCACAGACACATTAATAAATTAACCTCTGCTAAGAACGCTGGGGTGCTGCGGGCAAAAGAGAAAGAATAAACAAATGATAGTGTTAGGAATAAAAAGTTAAAAGGATATTGTGAATGGCCTTACGCCAATAAATTAAAACAGGTGAAATGAGAACAATAAACTTAAAAATAACTTACTATGAATCATGCAAGAATAAATTAAAATTTATTCTCACAAAAATAAATCTTTGCAGAGGTGACATCAACACCATTATGGTGTGAAAAGCTCCCTTTGTCTCTACCCTTCAGTCTACAACTAGTGAAACATTCCTAACTCCAGAAAGCTTCCTCTGCCCAACACAGCAGAATGCTGGAGAGATCCATACATCTGTACATCTGAAGGTGGGTGAATTGGGACACACAGAGGAGGCAGAACCAGGGACTAGCAGAGGCAGTGCTGGGATCCCGGCCCCTGGCCACAGCGGCTGAATCTGCAGCCCCAGCGAACCTGGTAGCAGCAACAGAGGTGGCACGTGAGACCTAGGCCTCCCAGCCACAATGGCACCCATAGCCACAGGGAGCCGGACAGCAGCGGTGGCAGGACCCATGACCCTGCTCCCTCCAGCCAAAGCAGCACCCACAACTCCAGCCTCCCCCACTCCTACCAATGACAGCAGCACCCACCAACCCAACAACCCTGGAGGCAGCAAAGGTGCCCATGATTCTGGCTTCTCCCCTTCCCCACTGTGGCAGCAGTGTCAGTGACCCAGGTGTCCCCAGACATGGTAGAGGTGCCTGCCATCCCAGTGTCCCAGGCGGAAATACCAGTGACAGTAGCAACACCTGCAGCAGCAAGGCACAAGCAGTGCCAATGAGGACACCAGAGACGCCTCTGGCAGAGGTGCTGGAGGGTGGAAAACGCTGGTTCTCAAATATAGCCGGAGGCCACTCAAGAGAAACAAAAACTTGGGCTATAGCACCACCTACTGAAAAACAAAAAGAAAGGCCTTTAATTAAGAACTCGATCTGTTAGAATCAAAGTAAAAAAAAACTTTATCTAAATAAGAAAGGAGTTTGCTCCTTCAAATGCACCGGCAGAGGAACAACTCATCAAGGACCATGAAAACACAGTATCACAAAAAGAAAATAACAATTCTGTAAAACTTAAAGTCACATAAGATTGTGATCTAACTGATAGAGAATTCAAAAGAGCTGTCATGAAGAAATTCAATTAGCTACAAGAAAACTCAGAAAAGCAGTTCAATGAGCTAAAGAATAAAATTCATAAACAGAGGAATACTTTACCAAAGAGACTGAAACTCCAAAAAAGAACTAAATGGAATAAATTAATTAAACTCAATTAAAATATTTTTAAAAAATGAACTAAATGGAAATTCTGGAGCTGGAGAACTCAATAAATGAGATAAAGAATGGATTAGAAAAGCATTGGAAATAGAGCAGACCATACGGAAGAGAGAATGAGTGAGCTTGAAGTCAGAAATCTAGAAATGATTCAGGTAGAAGAAGAGAAAGAAATAAGATTTTTTAATAAAGAAACTCTATAAGAACTATCCAACTTGATTAGAAAAGGCAACATAAGGAAAACGGGTATCCCAGAAGGAGAAGAGAGCTTATTTAAAGAAACAACAGCTGAGAACTTTCCAAACCTGGGAAGAAACTGGATATACAAGTCCACAAAACTAACAGAACACCCAATTATCTCAATACAAAAAGATCTTCTCCAAGACACATTATATTAAAACTGTCAAAAGTCAATGATAAAGAATTTTAAAGACAATCAGAAAAAAAAAAGACAGTAAGCTACAAGTTACCCCATTAGGCTATCAGCAGATTCCTCAGCAGAAACTCTATAGACCAGGAGAGAATGGAATGACATACTCAAAATATTGAAAGATAAAAACTGTCAACCAAGAACACTCTACCCAGCAAAGTTATCCTTCAGATATGAAGAAGAAATAAAGTCTTTCCCAGACAAACAAAAGCTGCGCCCTGGTGGCGCAGTGGTTGTGAGTCCGCCTGCCAATGCAGG
>NW_006770581.1:391764-397496 GCF_000442215.2 Lipotes vexillifer | reverse complement strand
GGCTGCTGAGCCTGCACGTCCGGAGCCTGTGCTCCACAGCGGGAGAGGCCGCAGCAGTGAGAGGCCCGCGTGGCGCAAAAAAAAAAAAAAAAAAAAAAAAAGCTGAGGGAGTTCATCACTACTAGACCTGCCTTATAAGAAATGTTGAAAGGAGCTCTTCTACCTGAAACAAAACGGCAAAAGTACAAAAAACTTTGAGTAGGTAATAAACAGACAGAATCAGAAAATTGTAACTCTTCACCAGAGTAAGTTGTTAAACAATTATAGCACAAAGGTTAAAGGGGGGAAAAAGCATTAAACGCAACTATAGTTACTTCAATTTGGTAATAAACTCACAACATAAAAAGGGATAATTTGTGGCAACAAACATAAAAGGGGAAGAAGGACAAAATCTGTATAGGCAAATGAAGATAGACACTTTCAGCAGAAAAAGAACTATGTAATCTCTGAGACAGTTTATACAAACCTCATGGTAACCACAAAACTAAAATCTAGAGCAGAGAAATGAAACATAAAAAAGAGGAAACTTAGAAAAATATCATATAAAACCACCAAATTAAAATGACAGAAAATCAAGGAAAAAGAAACAATGAAAATACAGAGCAACCAGAAAACAAAAGATTAAATGGCAGTACTGAGTCTTCATATATCAATAATCACCCTAAATGTAAATCAGCTGAATTCACCAATCAAAAGACACAGAGTGGCTGAACAGATTAAAAAACAAGACCCAACTATATGCTGTCTCCAGGAGACTCATCTCAGCTCTAAAGACAAATATAGGCTCGAAGTAAAGATATGGAAAATGATACTCTAAGCAAATGGCAGCCAAAAACAAAAAAACAAAAAACAGGTGCAGCCATACTTACATCAGACAAAATAGACTTCAAGCCAAAAAAGATAACAAGAGACAAAGATGGAAATTATATAAAGGGGATAATCCATCAGGCAGACATAACAACTATTAATGTATTTGCACCTAATGTAGGAACACCAAAATATATAAAGCAATTTTAACAAACCTAAAGGGAGAAATTGACAGCAACACAATAATAGTAGGGGACTTTAATACCCCACTTACATCAATAGATAGATTACTCAGACAGAAATTCAACAAGGAAACACGGGCCTTAATTGAAACATTAGAGCAGATAGACTTAAATGAATACAGAACATTCCATCCAAAATCAGCAGAATATACATTCTTTTCAGGTGCACATAGAAATTCTCAAGGATAGACCATATATTGGGACACAGATCTCAATAAATTTAAGAAGAATGAAATCATATCAAGCATCTTTTCCAATCACACCTGTATGAAACTAGAAATCGACTGCAAGAAGAAAGCTGGAAAAACCACAAATATGCGGTATCAAAATCTGTGTGATGCAGTAAAAGCAGTTCTAAGAGGGAAGTTTATAGCAACACAGTCCTACCTCAAGAAATAAGAAAAATCTCAAAAAACAATCTAAACTCACACCTAAGTGAACTAGAAAAAGAAAAACAAACAAAGCCCAAAGTCAGTAGAAGGAAGGAAATAATAACAACCATAATGGAAATAAATGAAATAGAGACTAAAAAGACAATAGTATGAAACTAAGACATGGTTCTTAGAAAAGATAAACAAAATTGACAAACTTTTAGCTAGACTCACCAAGATAAAGAGAGAGAAGGCTTAAATAAATAAAATCAGAAACAAAAAAGAAGTTACCATAGATATCACAGAAATACAAAGGATTTTAAGAGAGTACTCTGGACTGCTATACACCAACAAATTGGACAACCTACAAGAAATGGATAAAATCTTAGAATCATACAAATTTCCAAGACTGATTCATGAAGAAACAGAAAATCTGAATAAACTGATCACTAGTAAGGAGATTGAAACAGTAATAAAAAATATCACAAAAAACAGAAGTCCACGGGCCTCCCTGGTGGCGCAGTGGTTGAGAGTCCGCCTGCCGATGCAGGGGATACGGGTTCGTGCCCCGGTCTGGGAGGATCCCACATGCCGCGTAGTGGCTGGGCCCGTGAGCCGCGTAGCGGCTGGGCCTGTGAGCCGTGGCCGCTGAGCTTGCGCGTCCGGCAACGGGAAAGGCCACGACAGTGAGAGGCCCACATATCGCAAAAAAAAAAAAAAACAGAAGTCCAGGACCAGACAAATTCAGTGGTGAATTCTACCATTCAAAGAAGAATCTCAAACTCTTCCAAAAAACTGAAGACAAGGGAATGCTTCCTAACACACTTTATGAGGCCAGCACTACCCTGATACCAAAACCAGACAAGAACACAAAAAAAGAAAATTATAGGCCAATGTCTCTGATGAACATAGATGCAAAAATTCTCAACAAAATATTAGCAAACCAAATACAACAATACATTAAAAGGATCATACACCATGATCAAGTGGGATTTATTCTAAGGATGCAATGGTGAGCCAACATTTGCAAATCAATCAATACGATACATCACATAAACAAAAAAAGGATACAAATCACATGAGCATCTCAATAGAGGCAGAAAAAGCATTTGACAAGATTCAACATCCATTTATGATAAAACTCTGAATAAAATGAATAATGGCCATAAATGACATATATGTCAAACCCAGCTAACATCACACCGAACAGTGAGAAACAAAGCTTTTTCTCTTAGATTAGGAACAAGAAAAGGATGCCACTCTCACCACTCTTACTTAACATAGTAGTGGAAGAATTAACATTGTTAAAATGTCCATAATTACCTAAAGCAATCTACAGATTCAATGCAATCCCTATCAAAATCCCAACATTTTTCACAGAAATAGAATTTAAAAGTCCTAAAATTTGTATGGAACCACAGAAAGCCTTGAATAGCCAAAGCAATTCTGAGAAAAAAGAACAAAGCTGGAGGTGTCACACTCCCTAATTTCAAATTATACTACAAAGCTACAGTAATCAAAACATATATAAAGACGTCAAACAGGGACTTCCCTGTGGCACAGTGGTTAAGAATCCACCTGCCAATGAAGGGGACACAAGTTTGATCCCTGGTCTGGGAAGATCCCACATGCCGCGGAGCAACTAAGCCCATGTGCCACAACTACTGAAGGCTGCTCGCCCAGAGCCCATGCTCTGCAACAAGAGAAGCCACCACAATGAGAAGCCCACACACTGCAACGAGAAGCCCACACACCGCAACGAGTAGCCCACACTCGCCACAACTAGAGAAAGCCTGCGTGCAGCAACGAAGACCCAACGCAGCCAAAAATAAATTAATTAAAAAAAAAAAACACACACAACTCAACAACAACAAAAATTTTCTAAATGGACAGAGATCTAAGGAGAGATTCCAGAAATGACATACAGATGGCCAACAGGCACATGAAAAGATGTTCAACATTACTAATTATGAGGAAAATGTAAAGCAAACCCGCAATAAGATATCACCTCATGCCTGTTAGAATAACTATTATAAAAAAGACAGGCAACAACAAGTACTGGTGAGGGTGCAGAGGAAAGTAACCCTCATACACTGTTGGTGGGAATGTAAATAAACAGTATAGAGATTCCTCAAAAATTAATAATAGAACTACCATATGATCCAACTATTCTGCTTCTGGGTATTTATCCAAAGGTTATGAAAACACTAATTCAAAAAGATATATGCACCCCTATGTTCACTGCAACATTATTTACAATAGCCAAGATATGGAAACAATCTAAATGCACATTAACAGATGAATGGATAAGAAGATGTCACACACACACACACACACACACACACACACACACACACACACAATGGAATACTACTCAGCCATAAAAAATATGAAATCTTGACATTTGCAAAAATATGAATGGACCTTGAGGGTATTATGCTAAGTGAAATAAGTCAGATGAAGAAAGATAATGATTTCACTCATATATGCAATATAAAAAATACAAAATAAATGAACAAACAGAACAAAACAAAAATAAACACATAGATAACATAGATAACAGAGAATGAACCGATTAGTGGTTACCAGAGGGGAAGGGGAGGGCAAAATGGGTAAGGAGAATCAACTCTATGGTGATGAATGGAAACAAGATTTTTGGTGGTGAGAACACTATGGTATACACAGTAGTCAAATTACAATGTTGTACACATGAAACTTATATAGTTATAAACCAATGTTACATCAATTTAAAAAATGTGCAAAGACACTACAGACATTTGT
Source organism: Lipotes vexillifer (assembly GCF_000442215.2). NCBI lineage: Eukaryota > Metazoa > Chordata > Mammalia > Artiodactyla > Lipotidae > Lipotes > Lipotes vexillifer. Next base: position 393,295 of record NW_006770581.1, on the reverse strand, counting down.
CCAAAGAAGATACACAAATAACCAATAGGCACATGAAAAGCTTCTCAATATCATTAGCCTTCAAGGAAATGCAAATCAAAACCACAATAAGAGGGCTTCCCTGGTGGCACAGTGGTTGAGAGTCCACCTGCCAATGCAGGGACACGGGTTCGAGCCCTGGTCTGGGAAGATACCTCATGCTGCAGAGCAACTGGGCCCGTGAGCCTCAACTACTGAGCCTGCGCGTCTGGAGCTTGTGCTCCACAACAAGAGAGGTCTCAACAGTGAGAGGCCCGCGCACCGCAATGAAGAGTGGGCCCTGCTCGCCGCAACGAGAGAAAGCCCTCGCATAGAAACGAAGACCCAACAGAGCCAAAAATAAATAAATAAATAAATAAATAAAAAAGCACAATAAGATACCACATCACCCCCACTAGGAGGGCTATAATCAAAAAGATAATAACAAGTGTTGGCAAGAAGGTATTCAAACTGAAACCCTCACACACTGCTAGTGAGAATGTAAAATAGTGCAGTCACTTTGCATAATGATTTGGTAATTCCTCAAAATGTTAAACGTAGAATTACCATATGATTTAGCAGTTCCACTCCTAAGTATCTAGCTAAGAGATATGTAAACATGCATCTACACAAAAACTTGTACATGAATGTTCATAGCAGCACTATTCATAATAACCCCAAAGTGAAAACAATCCAAATGTCCATCAGCTGATAAACGTATAAGTAAACTGTGGTATACACACTGGAAAATTATTTGTCAATAAAAAGAATGAAGTATTGATACGTGCTACAACATGGATGAACCTTGAAAACATTATGCTAAACAATCCAGAAACAAAAAAAATCACATACTGTATGATTCTATTTATATGATATATCCAGAATAGGCAAGTCTCTAAATACAGAAAGTAAATTAGTGGATGCCTGGGACTGGAGGTAGGGGCAGGGGAAATGGAAAATAATGGCTAATGGGTATGGAGTTCCTTTTGGTGTGATAAAAATGTTCTAATCAATTGTGGTAATGATTGTATATTTCTGTGAATACACAAAAAACATTTATTGTACATTTTAAATGGGTGAATTTTATGGTGTGTGAATTATGTAAAAATAAAGCTGTTTTTTAAAAAGGTTAAAAAAAATAAATAAATCTCTCAAGAAAACGTCAGGCTCCTGAGATTTTACTGGCAAGTTCTATCACATAGCTAAAGAACAGAAATAGTAGGACTTCCCTGATGGCACAGTGATTAAGAATCTATCTGCCAATGCAGGGGACACAGGTTCAAGCCTGGTCTGGGAAGATCCCGCGTGCCACGGAGCAACTAAGCCCATGTGCCGCAACTACTGAGCCTGCAAGCCACAACTACTGAAGCTCGCATGCCTAGAGCCCGTGCTCTGCAATAAGAGAAGCCACTGCAATGAGAAGCCTGCGCACCACAACGAAGAGTAGCCCCGCTCGCCACAACCAGAGAAAGCAACGAAGACCCAATGCAGCTAATTAATTAATTAATTAATTTTTAAAAGAAAGGAATAGAAA
>NW_006770581.1:390853-391683 GCF_000442215.2 Lipotes vexillifer | reverse complement strand
TAATTAATTAATTAATTAATTTTTGAAAGAAAGGAATGGAAATAGTAACCTTTCCCTAAACTCTTCCAGAGAATAGAAGAGGGAACACTGCCCAATTTATGAGGGTAAAACAAATTTCATAGTAAAAATAGTCAAGAAAGGAGTGTGAAAGGCTGAACTTTCTCATGAACAAAAATTCTTTTCAAAAATTAGCAAATCAAATCTAGCAATAATTATATCATGAGCAAATTGTGAAGGAATGCAAGGTGAGAAAACTAATTGATTTACCAGATTAACCAATGTAACAGGAACAATCATATGATTATTATGGTAGCTGGAGAATTGACATCCATCCCCCTCACCACCAACCCCCTACATGTCTGGCCAAAGGGGGCTCTCTTTGGAGAAACACGTGCAATGTCTTTCAGAAGAGTGTCCTGTGGTGTTAAAGGCAAGATGACCTGGAGAGGTGGCAGGCAGGATAGTTTACTGAAATATTAATTTGTGTTTTGTCATTGCTGCTTCAGAGGAATGAAAAAAAGACACCAACTATTTTGTTGCCTTGTTCTTTTGTTTTTCCCCTCTCGCTCCAAGGGGGTGGGGGGTGCTTTGTGCTCCCCTGCTTTAGTGGAATTCTGTGTTACAGGGATGAAAGCAAAAGGTTGTTTATGAGGTCCTTGAGGAGATGAGCCAGCAGAAGTAAGAGAAATTGTCCTTGTTATGGGAAATGGAAGCAGCAAGAACAGGAAGAGTCCCATGATTGGGAAGGATGCTCTTGTTTGTGTCTTACAAGTCAAGGACCTCACCCACACCCTGGCAGTGCCCTGGCCGTGGGGGGGGGGGGGGGGGGG
>NW_006770581.1:380296-390638 GCF_000442215.2 Lipotes vexillifer | reverse complement strand
GGGCGGGGGGGGGGGGGGGGTCGGAGATAAGACCTAGGAAGGCAAAGGCCGCCAGGCATACCAGGGAGGCTGGGCCCAGGCATCAGAGCTCCCAGGAGCAGCAAAGACGCCAAAGAAGAAAGTGAGCCTATGGGCAGCAGAGCTCTGCCCTCAGTTTCCAAGATTGGGTGAACTTCCCTGGTTCTCCTGCGACCCGACAGCATCCCCCAGCCCTGTACTGAGTTGCATTGGTTTTCTGCCAGCTCTCAGGGTGGGGGTGGGTGACGGGGAGAGGGGCTCGAAAACAAAGTTAACTTGATTTAAAGAAAAGACAGTCCTGCTTTCACCAGCAAAGCCCACTGGGGTCCCTAGGAAAAACAAAATGGAATCTAGGTGATAAAATAAGGTCTCACCTCCTCTCCTGTGCTTAGTCTAGTTTCACTTGCTCATAGGGTACTGCACACAGAGGCCCACACCACGCACCTCAGACCGGAGCTCCTAGTGCGAAACGGCTGCACGGGACACTGCAGCCCGTGGATCGTGCGCAGAAGCGCTGCATACGATACTCAATTCAAGATGGCGGCGGTGAGCTGTGTGCAGAGACGCTGCACCCAGCACTGCCATCTCCGCCCCCTCCACCTCCACTCTAGATCCCTAAACGGCAGCCCCACCCCTGGCCTGTCAGGAGAGCAAGTGAGTTGGCACCTCTCCATTCTCTGATAAAAGAAGAAAGCTTTCCTTTGCTTCTGAATTCAACTCTGTCTCGTTCTATTTGCTGGAACAACGCCGGGCTGGGACACCTACTCTGAACAATAAGTAACAATGTGACGGTTCCTCACAGCCAGTTTGTACTACGCATGCGCGGGGTGCTTACGTAGGACTCGGGAGACAGAGATACACTGATGACAGATTAGGGAAGCAGGCAGCAAAGCTCTACCTGTCCTCCAGGTCTGGCCACTGCTTGAAGTTTCCCTGCGGGTCACTGCCGGCTTCTCCCTTCTGAGCGTCCACAACCGCCTCCTGCCTCGCCCTCGGGGAGTCCTTCAGGTCCTTGCACAGGTGGAGGGTGCCTCGGGCCATGCTGTCCAGGAAGCTGAGGATCTGGAGGCAGCTCTGTATCTTGGGTGGGGGTGGGCTGGCAGAGGAAAAAGCCGCACTCATCAAATCGGCAAATGGCCTGACCTTTGTGTCCTCCCAGGAGTGCGGAGGAGCGCCCTCTTCCTCCAGGGCCCCGAAACAGCCCAGCAAGCAGAGGTCCTCTGCCAGCTTCTCAAACAGCCCGGTCCTCCTAAAGAAGTCACCGTTGACGGGGTCCAGGTACAGTGCTGCAGACACAGCACAGAGGGTGTGCAGGACCAGGTCCAGGGTCTGGCTGGGGGACACTGACCCCCAGGTCTGCAGTGGGGGCTCCCGGAGAGACCCCTCCAGGTCAGAGAGCAGGGACAGCAGCCCATTGAACCCACTGGAGACTCTGAAAGCAGCACGGCCTTTGGGGGTCTCCAGGATCCGGAGCAGAGACTGAAACCAATGAGATACAAGTGAGTGAGATGGAGGAGGCAGATCTTTAACGCTGAGCTCCCACCCATCCCTGCCAAAGCGTTCCGGGTGCTCTTCTGCGCTCCACTCCGTAGGAACAGCGAGCTACCAATGCGCGACTCTGAAACACTGGGAGGTCAGTACCATTCCTCTTACTTACTTTTAGTTTTGGGTTGTGCCTCAGTGTCTTCATTCAAATGGCTGCTCTTAAAGGCTATGCTGCTTTATAGGTTTGACTTACAGTCCTATATCTTGACTTAAATGCATCTCCCTCCACAAAGCTTTCCCTGACCCTTAGCTTGTTCTTGTCTGAGGCTGAGTACTCACACCTGTAAATCCCCAATCAAAACTCTCACCACACTGTATTGAAGCTACTTGAAAATTGTCTCAGCCTTCCCCTGCATTGAAGCCCCATGAAATCAGGCTTGCTCACTACTGTGGAACATAGCACCTACTTTATAAATATTTGCTAAACTTATGGAATGAACCATTTCCTGTATTGCAAAAGGAGACTCAGTGAAATCTATATAAAGCAACTTATTACTATTTACCTCCCGAGGCACAGATACTTCTAATAAATGAAAGATAGTCAAACAAATCTACTTAAAACCTGGTGTGAAAATATGAGGAAATTAAGGTGGAGAAGAGAAATACTAATGGAAGGAAACATATAGATATAGCATATAATATAGACCGTGTGTAGAGTTTAGGCTATTACAACACACATATGCAATCTACCTTCTACAGATTGCTGAGATTTTTACCAGACAGCCAAACTTTTAATTCCTTCTAAAATCAAATATTTACTAAGCACTTCCAATGTACTATTCATTGAGCCCTGTGCATGATATACACTAGGTATTCAATAAATGTTTCGGAAGGAAAGAAGGACTACATTTAAGAAGTTCTCATTCTGTGCTAAAGTTTCACACCTAAAAGTGAAGAATGCATGGATGATTTTAGATAAATATCAAAAGCCTCTAACTTTTGGTATTTAGTTATTTACTATTCATGAAAATTGCATGGGACTGCATCAAAGACCCAGGCTTCTTAGGCATGTTTCCCAGAGATGGGCAGTCCCTGTAGTTTTGCTCTGGAGGAAGATTTGAATTGTTTTGTCCTTTCAAATGTTTAGTGTTCAGTGACACAAGAAAGAGGATTGTCTGGGCAGGCACAACTTAAAGTCAATTTCAGGATGCTTGAAACAAGTTTCAAAGAGAAAAAATAAAAAGAAATTCCCAATTTGAGAGAGAGGGGGTGATGCTGTGTCTTAAATGCATGGTTTAGGGTGACAGTCTATAGCATAATGCATGAAAGTCCATTGACAAAGAGAAAACTGGTGGGTCAGAAAAAAGGAGGGAAGGGATTAGATTTTTAAATTCTCATATAGAGAAAGTCAAATAGAAATTCAGTAAAGTTACAGGTAGTTATGAAATATGAAGTCATGCACTTTGCGGGGCAAAGGTGATTTTCTAGCTCTATCTCTAAAATGCTGGTAACCCTAACCTAACACTGGAGTTTATCTGAAACAATATAATGTGTACTCCTAACACCCAAATTCTGTTATCTAATATTATATTCTGCTACATGAAGCCTGAGCTGCTTGGCAGGCAGTCAACCCAAGCTTGGGGTAAGAAAGCACAAAATGAGCCAGGACTAAGTAAATGTATACAGGCAAGGACTCTTTCAAAGATGGAGAGAAATGATGACCAAGGAGCTGCTTAACGTGCTCCCACGGCCCCATCAATGACATTTCAAGAAATGAAAAACAAAGATTGTAGAAACTAGGAGAATCTATAAAAGGCCAAAGGCCACGATTATGTTCAAAATGGACAAATTATCATATAGAGTGATGTAGAAAGATTCATCCTTACCAATGTGGGTCAGTTGATCTTTTCCCAGTTATAGGAGAAAATAATGCATGACTTATGGTGGTTAGATCAAAGACTACCCACCACAGCTCACGGGGTGACTGTGGGGAAATTGAATTGTCATTTTGTTCTTTAAAAGAAACAGCATTAGGGCTGTGCGCTAACGGGGGATCAAATGAGAGTGGTGGGATAGACTTCAGGGAAATGGACTTTCCAGACTGCCTGAAAGCTAGAAGCAAAAATGAAACATTAAGGACCAGGCAGTGACAACTGCTTTCCCCTCCTGGGTGAGGATATGACCTAACTACTTCTGAATTTTGCTCAAAACCCAGGAAAGTTTGATATTTGTAGCCAGGTCCTTAAAGAGAAGATTGTATATAGACTGTTAGAACAGATTCTTCAGAATAGTGACATTTGGTGAATGTAAAACCTTATGGTTTAGCAACACAGAGCTTTCTAGACGAGGCACGGCCTTTCTCTTTATAGACTGCATCACCACAGCTGCCTTCCCCAAACCCCACCCCCAACCCCAGGACACTGGGGCCAGTCCTCTGTGCCTGCCTTGTGTGAGCAACGCACTCTGCACAGAATATTATTTCTTTGATCAAATTGGAAATGAACTCTAACCTTGAAGTGCATGTGGTGGTGGTAGTTTCTTCCTGCCAACTAATAATCCACACAAAAGGCTGAACATTAACGTGTGGTACAGCATGCATTGCATTGTCTGTCTCGACCTGTCTCAATGCGACTCGTGCCATGGAAAATAAAGAAATCATCAAGACATCAGGAAATCTTAAGCTGTTAAACTGTAAACTGTCTAGATTTATGTGAGTGCTTTCAATGGCTCCTAAAACTACTATGAGGTTGTTCAAGACAAATGGAATGAATGGAGCCCTTCTGTTTGTCACATGACATGTGACAAAACAAACACCAAAAAGAGACAGTAATTAAAAAATAAAACTAATCAGATTACAAGCAATTGTCTAAGTGCTGGATGACCACTAAAACCCCCCTCTTTCCTTAAGAAACCATCTTCCAGTTGTCCGAGTTGACATCAGGTATTGCTCAGAAGGTCTCCATCATTCAAGGGATGTTGAGAGCAGATATTTTAGAAAGAAAGCAAACCAATAATGGTCCTCCTTATGATCTGTGTCTCTCAGAGGGTCTAACCTCTGTAATTCCTAGATGGTTCTTTTCTCCTCCTGTTGGGAGGGGTGGAGAAAAAAGGAATGGCTGACCTTAATTGTTGCTTTGTTTGATTTATTAAATTCAAAGTCATTATCTAAAATGGGGGTAATCTCATTAGAACTTAGACTGCTCTATTATTTCTTGGGATGGGGTTAATTTCATATTTGCAGAGTCATAAAGTAAAGAGCCCAAAATCCAATTACAAAGGCTTAATTTCATAGCAACTAAAGAGAAACATTTCTATCATAAAGGAAAATAAATACTGCACTACTTTTGAAACGATTTGTCAGGAACTGGGGACCTGGGGGGAGGGTCTCCATTACTGTCATTCAACTTTGCATGATAATGCATCACCTAGGCTTGAGAGTCTACGGAAGGGAGTAAATTTAATCAGCTGAAGTCAAAGTAATCAGGCTAGGGTTGACACATTTCAAGAAAGGTCAACGTTAAGCACATTTTCTACTCCTTAACTCAGTTACCATGTCATCCTCTCTGAGTTAGTATTCCTCAAGCTTGAATCTATAAAATGGATGTCTGCTGCAAAGCGCTAACTACGTTAGGACTAACAGGATTTATTTCACATTCTATTATTTGTTATTCCTCATAATTTTCCATGTGTCATGCTGGAAGACCGGTGAGGTAATGCGATTAAGCTCAGAGTTGAACAGCTAAATGTATATTAGCAAATCAATCTGAATTTGTGCATAACCCAATCACAGCCCCACTGGCCACGGAGAGGAAATTCATTTGCTTACATTATTCTTTAACTCGGTTATCATTTGCCAGAATTAGGTGGTGAAGTCACATGTGCCTCTGTATTGGTATGGAAGCACCACTGGATTTTGGAAGCAACTGCCTTAAGTCGCATGTTTCTGGAGGATTTTTCTCCTCCAGAGCAGCTGGCTGATTCTCAGGGAAGGGAAATGAGGGTGGCACCATGATGTGAATACACTTCAGAGATGACAAACCTTTACTGGGTGGTGGGGCAGGGAGTCCTGCCTTTGAGGTCCCCTCCCTCCATCACTTCCACCTCATCCTACATCTGACCCACTTTGCAGGCACAGTGCTTTGGGCAGAGTCCACTGTCAACTGCCAAAAAAAGGAAATCTAGCCAGAAAGAACTAATTTTACATCTTTGTTTCCCAGGGGGTTCCCAAAGTGATGTAGAACAAAGGCAGATCCCACATCAGATTCCAGCAAACGTTGGCTAGTTGCTCACATGACTCAGTGGTGGGCAAGGCTGGAACAGGCTCTGAGGCCCAATCCTTCCCCACCACCCACGGGAGCTGCAATGTGTTATCACCCTAGTCCTGGAAGAACAATGGCGGCTCTGGGCACCCTCCCAACTGCCCAGCAGTGACTTGGTACCCAGGGAGAAGACAGCACATTGAGTGCGGGGTATGGCTCTGTTAAATAAGCTTACACAGTGTTCATCCTTGATGTGCTCTGTTGATAGCATGATTCTGAAATGATAGTCAATCTGTAAAACACCATAATGGCTTTACATTGCTCATTCTAGAAATTCAATCCTATTACCCAAGGGCTGACACTCCAGGAAGGTGCTTCTGGGCTATAGAGTAAGCAAGATGAACTTTCCAGGAGCAAAGCAGAGAGCTTTTCTATAATGGACACAAAAACACTTGTGCTCTCCAAAACTTTTCTCTCCATGAATCTGTTTGACTTTCAATATGAAAATGTCAGAAATAGATACAGGGCTTCCAATTATTCACCCAACAGAAAACCAAAGTCCTAACTGCCTTGCTGTCTGCCTTCCCTGTTCCTTATTAGAATAAGGCTCATGTGAATTAAGCTGAACACAGACATATGAGAAATAATGCAACAAACAGCAAAATGAAGAGGAAAAATCACCAGATTTTTAAATCACTAGAGTCTTAGATCCAAACTCAACTTCACCATTCAGTATTAGAATCTCTCGGGGCCTATCTCTGCCCAATATCAAGATAGGACCACATGAAGCTAAGGTGCATTCCAGCTGTAAACTGTCATCAATTCTTGATGTCTCTCCCCCTTACTCTCCCGTTTACATGCTCCCCTCAATCCTGTTACTTCACATAATCATGGGACTCCAGTGTCTTTCAAAAGACCTTTAACTTTCCTTTTTTGTTTCATCACCTTCATTGATAACTATGGTCATAATGCCACTTCTGGATGGGATTCTCATGACACATTGGCCATGCCGAACTCCACAGGATTAGGTCATGAGAAGACATGAATGCAGTTGCATCAGTGCCTGACATTGGCTCTGCTGAGAAATAAAGTAGGTAAAATAAACTGAATGCCATTGTCTAACTGGTAAAATGGTTTTGTACAGAGATAGTCATGGCTAAATAAGGTTGAGGGTTTAATTTTGGAAATCAGAGCAACTTTGTATTGTATAAAATTCACCAGTGATCCAGAGTGGCATGATAATGAAACATGAGTGTGTATTGCATAGGGGGTTCTTTTGCACATAGACATGACAGGTCCCCAAGTCAGTTCCTTGGGAGATATTTGCATTTACATCTGCTCTTCTCTTAAACAGCGTAAACAAAAGAAAGGGGATTTTTTTTTTTTTTTAAGGCATAAGCTCGCAAAGACAAAAGAAATGGAAAAGCAGGAACAGCAACAAAATTGTGAGAGCTGTAAGGCTGATGATGTTTATTATCATCTTTAACTGTTTTAAGATAACTTGATGATTAATAACAATATTACAAAAACAAAAATATATGCTTCTCTTTGTTGTCCAAAGGTGACAGCCTAGTTTTACTTCTCCCCTTGTAACCACTGTTCCTGTGCCTTTGACTGCCTTTTGCTTCCTCTTCCCAGTTCAGGTGTTCCCTCCTCTGTGAGCCTTCCTCAAACATGTAAGGCAGCATTGGTCTCTCCTACTTTGCTGTTCCCGTGGCAGCCTGCCTTCAACCTCTGGGGCATTACCATGCTGCATCACCATGACTGCTTGCTTAGTATTAGCCCTAGTCTACGAGCTACCAGTTGGCAAGGGCTGAATCTCGTACAACAGTGTGTCCCGAGCACCCTGCCTCAGACCTGGTAACTGGTAGATGCTCACTAAATGCTGGGCAAGTAAACAAGGCTGCTGCTTGGCCACCACCAATTTGGGATCCACTTCCGTAGTTTACAGTGTGGCTGGGAAGTAGCTGCCCAACTAGGGGCTACATTTCCTGGCATGTCTTGCATCCAGATGAGTCCTGCCCAGAGAAACTTGGACAGAAGTTAACATGCACCAGTTTTAGGCCTGAAAAAGAACATGTGCCGTTTTCTCTGCTCTCCCTTCCTTTGTCTGATGGCTGGAAGAGATGCCCAGGTGACTGCTGTCCCTGAATGACACTCCTCCCAATCACTGATTGGACGGTGCGTAAGAAAGAAACCTCTAATGTGCCAGGCTATTGAGGATGGGGGATTTATTTGTTACAGCAGCCAGTAGTACTCTACCTGTATGATACAGTGACCAACTAAATGAATGAATGCATGGGCAAATGCCCATCACCTGCTGCATGTACATGGGAAACCCATCACAGAGGAGGACTGGACATCACCTTCAGGAGATCCAGTTTCAGCTGCAGTTCCCCTTGAGTGGATGAGCACAAAGCGCCCACAATGATGCTCATGTACTCCTCGGCGTTGATGACTGAGAGCTGCTCCAAGATGCTGAGTGAGGCTCCCCGGTAGCACTCATCATCCAGGAAGATCTTGATGAAGGGCACCATGCCGTGGTCTTTCAGGACAACTGGGGACCAGACAGAGAGTATGGGGCTAGAGCGATGGGGGCCTTGGCACCTTAGCTTCAATTACAAGGAAAGCTTTTCCTCACAATTTCCAAGTTTGTTTGGCTACATGTGTATGTGTTTTTTCCACACATTAGAAATTTTTTTCCAAAATCCATACCTACTGTTAAAATAAGAAGAGGAAGAGAGAAACTATGGAGCTGAGAATTAAGAAGAAAAATTGCTTTCTTCTCCAGTGAGAATTCTGTTTCTGAAAAAATATTTCCCCCTTTTCTGTTTTAGAGACGTAAGTAATGCAAACTTTAATTGGATATACCTCTGGCATTTATTTCCACATAATCCCCTAATCCAGGGCCAATGGCAATTCTCTCTTATCTCTGCCCAAATTCTTATTGAAAGCAAACCAGAATTTAAGAGTATGTTTAACTCGTAGGTAGTTTCTTGTGGCAAGGTGGGCGGCAGGCAGGATTTAAGAAATTTGGCTAATGGTATGTTTTTGTTTAAAAGTAATCCTAAGAATTTCTTCCCCAGGATTCATCTTTGAAGTAATCACATGTAGAATAAGAACTAGGAAGTAACTGGATCGTTCAAATGGTATGACATGGATTTGAGCTGGTCAACTCCATAAGGCAGGATTTCCCCAATTATGGGCCAGGTACCCCTTACATGGAAATCACCTTGGAAGCCTGTTTACAAGTAGATTACTAGGCTCTACCTCGACCTGATAATTAGATCTCTGGGAGGGAGCTTAGGAATATGCACCTCCCTATTAACCAGAACCTCCAGGGAATCTCTTATGGTCTAACATTAGAGATGCTCTACCATAATGAAATAATCATTCACATTTGGTATAGTTGACCTGTGAGGGCCTCAGATAAAGATGCACCAAATCACCAAACCCACTGATGTCACTTTGCTGATGCATCTGCTTCATAGTATAATATACATGCATTTATATTTTAGGCACATATTTTTTAAGTTGAGAGCCACATGATCTTAGGAAGCTAAACTTTTTTTGAATGGATGAAGCTACTAAATCCATCATGGGCTGAAAGCACATCAAATTATGTCTCTTAAAAATGACAAGCTTTTGGGCTTCCCTGGTGGCGCAGTGGTTGAGAGTCCGCCTGCCAATGCAAGAGACAAGGGTTCGTGCCCCGGTCTGGGAAGATCCCGCATGCCATGGAGAGGCTAGGCCCATGAGCCATGGCCACTGAGCCTGCGCGTCCGGACCCTGTGCTCCGCAACGGGAGAGGCCACAACAGTGAGAGGCCCGTGTACCAAAAAGAAAAAAAATGATGAGCTTTCTCTGCCTGTATTTTACAATTTGAATCTTTTTAAAAAAGTATCTGTAGTCAGTGCAGCAGTATATTAAAAGATTTTACTTGAGGGAGATGGGGTTTCTGTGGTCTCATAAATTTAAGATAACTCTTTGATTCCCAACCTTATTTAGCAACCTAAACCGTAAAAAGTGTCAACTGATGTGTCTACCAATTTACTGTTGATCACTGAACATCAACCAATGAATGGACATCAGCCACAGCCATAGTATTTGTTATCCCTTGGATATAGCCTTTGAACAATGACATAAATCACCAGGAAATAGTTAATGTTTTCCCAACCAGTGACAAGGTGAATTTGATACCATCCTTACCTGCATTCCGAACTGATCCTTTCAGAAGCGTGACCACAGTTCTCAGCATCACACAAGTCAGTTCTCTTTCTATATCCTGAACTCCAGGATTGGACTCTTTGTTTCCTGCCATATTTAAGAAGCAATGAAGAAACATTTTTAAGTACATGTGATATGGCCCCAAATCTCCAATTCCATTAGTTTCCTATCCTCTTAAAGAAAGATGAATATCATGCTTCCATTATAAAGGAGTGTGCATCCCAATTTGTAAGATGTGACCTTACAACCCTTACATCAGAGGTTCTCCAACTTGAGTGCATCAAAATCCCCTGGAAGGGCCTCCCTGGTGGTTCCCTCTTGCGTCTCCCTCCCTCCCACCCTCCCTAAAGTGA
>NW_006770581.1:367616-380134 GCF_000442215.2 Lipotes vexillifer | reverse complement strand
AAAAAAAAAAAAAAAAAAAAAATCCCCTGGAAGACTTGTTGTAAAATCCAGGGTATGTACATGAGGCATGGTTAGGCAGGGAAATCCCAGGCCCGTGCTCCTGAGTCAGGGTGAGGGAGTGCTGCCAAGGAGCCACAGGTGTACGGCCCAGCAGGGCATGCAAAAGTGTGGCCAAGGTTTAGAGGGGCAAGCTGGCCAGCAAGGCCCTGGTGACTGACCTCTGCTCCAGGTGGGAGGCCATTGGGCCCGACAGCACCATGTGAGCAAGGTGGCCGTATCCCAGCTGACCTCGGACGTGTCCCGCACACCCTTCCATCCTGGACTTTCAAGCCTCTCTGAGCCTCCTTTACCCTTTGCATTGCTGGGACCTGTCCTTCTGCTGTTTCCCTACCTACACCCTCAGACAATATCTACTGCAGGAGGTATCTGAAAACTAAGAACTCATCAGGCCTGAGTTAGTCCCATGAGTCGGCTTCTAGTTACACCCATCCCTCCCACCTCTTCATGGGGAAGATCAGGCAAGTTATAGAAAATAGGGAGGCTGCCTGTGCTGTGAAGCCATGTAGCCCAGGGGTACCCTGTCTGACTCTCAGGGCACCAGGTGACATGGGCACACTCACTTTCTCTGTTATGTTAATGGGTGGTGGGGCTGGTACACAGACCAGGCCCAGCTAACACTGGACCCCACCCATTCCCCACTTCCCTTCCTAAAGCTCCTGGAAGGCACCTGACTTCCTCAGGATCTTGGCCTGCTTCCGTAGCTGGGCTAGCAGCAGGCCCAGGAGCCCCGAGTCCCGGAAGATGTCAGTGAAGAGCGGGTCCCAGCCGGCGATCCTGAGGACAGTTTTCAAGGCCACGAGGGTGACGAGTGGCTCTGGGCTCTCCTGGATCAGGCGCTGCACCTTCCGCAGGATCTCATGGGGCACGTAATGCAGCTCAAACACCAGGACCTCCAGCAGCTGGAATAAGTGCATCTGCACCAGGGTCGGCTTCAGGGGCACGATCTCCACGAACTGCGAGATGGGCTGCAGGGTCCACTCCAGCAGGAAGAAGTTGCGGGCGTTCCAGGCCCACATGGTCCTGATGGATGACAGGACCTTGGTGCAGAGGACAGGGTCACTGGCTTTGTGGAAAACATTCTGCAGGACTTGGAAGGCCTGAAGATTCTTCACAGTCACCCCTGAAGATGCAAAAAAGAAATAATCCTGCAAATCATTTCTCCTGCCTATGCCTAGAAATACGTGCTTGCATTATCACGAGGAAATACCATTTAAAGTTTCTATTTTCTAGCTCCTGTGGGTAAATGTCTATCAGAAGTCCAGAAAAGCCATATGCCCAGAATGTGAATAAGGCTAGAGTTGCATTGTCTAAGACGTGCTGGGTAATTAAGCATTTGAAATGTGGCCACTGTGAACTGAGGCGTGCCCTGAGTGTAAAAATACTCATCAGATTTTCAAGATGTCGCACAAAGAAAAGAAGGCAAAAAAAACTCATTAACAATTATTTGTATGATCACATTTTTTGATGGTAATATTTTGGATATATTGGGTTAAATAAAATATATTATTAAAAATAATTTAGGGCTTCCCTGGTGGTGCAGTGGTTGAGAGTCCGCCTGCCGATGCAGGGGACACGGGTTCGTGCCCCGGTCCGGGAAGATCCCACATGCTGCGGAGCGGCTGGGCCCGTGAGCCATGGCCGCTGAGCCTGTGCGTCCGGAGCCTGTGCTCCGCAACGGGAGAGGCCACAGCAGTGAGAGGCCCGCGTACCGCAAAAAAATATATAATAATAATAATTTAACCTGTTTCTTCTTAATTTTTAAAATTTTGCTGCTAGAACATTTAAAATTACGTAATGTGGCTCGCATTATATTTCCATCGGGCAGCACAGGACTGGAGGATTGGTTTCAATTCATTAAAAGAAAATGATGTTAAAGATTACTAAGCAAAGCCAGTTTCATTTCTAGGCAAGCTGTTAAATAAAGACACCTTCCAGACCCACTCCCTCCTTTCTCACCAGCTAGAAGGTTTAGTCTCATCCTCTCATACCCAAGAGATACTTCCTCAGAGAACTCCCTGCCTCCAGCCCTCTGCGCTTCAGACACTCGAGATGTTTCTGAAACTCCTCTCTAATCCAGCCACTCCCCTGCTGGAGACCAGTCAAACTGGTCTCATAGCTTTGCAGCCTCCACCCTCTGGTCTGCACAGGTCTCTCTGCCCATCTCCCCAGACTCACCCAGATGTTTCTGGTCACCATTTCTTTCCCCAGGCTGTACCTTCTGTCTTTATATTTCTTCCCCCTCTTTTCTACCTGGATGACCCATCCTTTGCCCTGAAACTTGTCTTGAATGGGACCCTCTGTGCAGGGTTTCATGACTGACCCAGGCAGAGCTAATTCTCTGTACTGGTGTCACCACTGTGCCTGTTTATCAGCCAGTTATTGAGTAGATTATGGCTCAAGGTTTGTGTGATGGTCTCTATAGAGAATTTTTAAGGAGCAGACACCTGGCCTCTTCACGGTGGTACCCAGCATGGGGCAGAGTGGCTGCTGGACAGAAATTATCAGTACATGTTGGTTGAGTTCATCAATCAATTAGTCAGTATCTTGTAGAGCTAAGGAGGCACTGACTCTGAGCCTGGATGGCTGTTTCGGGGCCATCAGTCCCTGTTAGATAAGCAGATGTCACCAAGTAAGTCACACTTGTGATGGAGATCACAGGCTCCCTCCATTATCTGAGAGAGTCTTTGCCTTTTTAAAGCAAACATTTCGTCTCAGTCCCACCCAGGTCATCTGGAAAAATCTATAAAGGAGAGATTTAAAATCTCCCCAAAGGCATGACAGAATCAGCCCCTACTGTATCACTGACAGGTGCCACATGTTTGTTTCTGCACAGGGAATCAGGGAATGACCCGCATTGCCTGGTCAGGGCACAGTGCCAAGTGCTGTCAGGCACCCAGAGACACCCAATGACCCACCAGAAGCCTCGTGATGGAACTTGAAGCCTTCCAGCTGCGGGTAAGTGATGCTGTCGAACACCTTCAGCTCTGACCTCCCACAGGTTGTCAGCCACACCACCAGCCCAAGGAGCTCCTCTAGGTGGGGGTCCACTTCACTCTGGGTCAGCCCGTCATACCTGTGGGGACAGACGAGGCCAGCTCCCTGGACGTCTTGGACGGAGCAGCCAGGTTTGCTCATGGTGCTCCTTGCAGGGATACAGAGGCAATGGAAATCGCAGTGCTGGGCAAGACCCAAAAGGTCTCCACCAGTTCAGCACCAAAAGACGCAGGGAGGGATAAAAGTCAGTCTGTTTGCAAGCCTCAGCCCTTGATCTGAGGACGTGCAATTAGAATAAAGAGAAACCTGTGAAGAGCCACAGCATCTGCTCACCATGGCCAGAGCCCCCAAAAGTCATGAGCTTAGGGCACCAGCAGGGCAGAAGCACCCCCAAAATGAGAGATTGGATATTTCAGAATGGCAACAATACAGACATCATGGGAAATAATTGGACTTTATTAGACTTCCTCATGCTTATTTCAAGAGTGAGTATTGTTCTTGTTTCTAATCCTCCCAGGGACTCTGGAAGGCAGGGTAGAGCTATCCCACCCAAGGGGCAAATTTGCTGGGTATGGATCCATCAGCTTCTACCAGTCATTGGTAGAGGGCTGGTCCTGGAGTTGTTGATCTATGGGCACTTCCAACACCCAAGCATATAGGCAGAGCTGGTCACAGCCATCCCAGGTGGCTGTTAGGCCAGCAGGCATGCAGGTGGTACATGCCACCAAATGGACTTGGTAAAACTATTATTGCAGATCACCAACTGGTTTCCTAAAGAAGCAACTCCAAACCCGGCTGCATCTTGATTTACTTTTGCAATAAAAGTCTCTCTGGCCATGCTCTGTGGAGATTTGTATTTCAGAAGACATTCTGAGAAGCCCCAATATCTGTCTTTCTCCAAAGCACTGCAAATGATTGTGAGGACCTTGGCTTCCACCGTTTCTTCCCCACCAAGCACAGCCACTTACCGAAGTAACACTTTGAGCAGCAGAGGGTAGCCCTCCCCATTCTCAAACTCCAGGAAGAGAGCAGAGGAGACGGGGTAGGAGTCCTTCACAAAGCCCAAGACAAGGCTCACTGCCTCGCTCACCTCGGGAGCAGGGAGAGTGTCTGCAAGCCTGGAGAGGTTCTGGAGGGAGATCTTGATGCAATCCATGGCTGCAGGAAGGAAACACACCCCTGCTAATTCAAAGGCAATAGCTTTTCTTCAGTGGTCATTCCCTCCCCACCTGCCTTTACACTGTATATCAGGATGTGAATGAGAATTCATTCAAAGCACTTTTCTGCTGGCTCTTGGATGAAGAAGGCTCCTCCATGAGAAGTGTCATCCTGAGAGCCACACTTGAGGGCCCAGATGGAGAGCAGGTGAAACAGGAAGTGGAAGGGAGCCTCTAAGCCCTCTGCTCTTAATTCCCAGCACACAGGACAGTCCAGGCCCGTTAATAACAAGATGCAAGACAGAAGACCTGAGTGTCACAGAAGACCTTAAGGAAGCAATGCTGAGCAGAAATGAGCTTGATGAGAGGTGTAGGGAAGGATATATGAACACGTGGGAAGATGAAGGGCAAAAAGATGGTGTGTATCAGCTACTAAAGAATCCAGGGGGTTGGAGCCGGGAAGTGTGGTCCACAAGGGAGGGGGAGGAAGACAGGCCCCACTGGTATGTGGCCTGCTGTGGAACACACTGGTTACCCCAGAGCTGTGAGAAGCCAGGGAAAGAATGGAGTCAGCAGAGAGATGTCACTGGGTTTGCGTTTGGATGGATCACTGTTTTTAGGGCTCTTTCATTGGGGGAAGCCTCTTCTGAGTGCCAGAAAAGTCACACCAGTGGATCAGGAAAAGTGTCTACCAGAATTTGAGATAAGGCATTCTCGGTCCCTCACCTGCGAGGCCAAGGACAAGTTCCAAACTCTGCATGCCAGGCAGGGCAGCACTGAGAGTTGTGGCAGGTTGTTGGCAGGTAAACACCAGGCTAGTCCTTACTTCCTGACCTTCTCAGCCTATACGCCCATGGAAACTACTCATTCCCCTATGGCACAGTGCTTTTGTGGCCAGCTCCCACTCCGGTGGCATTTTTCTTTTCCAGCTGAGAATAATGACCGCAGTGAGAGACCCCCACCACCAAGGTAGGCAGCCTTTTCTCAGGGGTCTCTGACTCTAGTCTGTGAGGGGTGCCTGGGCTGCTGAGCACCTCAGGCCCAGCTCAGCCCTACACCATTACCACTGGGCCCTGGCTTCACTGGGAAATTTCAATCTTGAAACTGAGGATGAAGTTTTGTCCCAGGGTTCAGTTACAGTAAGAGGGTGGGCTTGTACTTTCCCAGCTCTCACCAGCTGACACCGTCTATCATAGGAGGCCCCTGAAAGAAGGTCACAGGGCAAGTGTTTGTGGACAAGCAGGTCACATTGGCAGGCTCAGACCCCCACCTCTCCCAAAAAGACCCCACACCTTAGAGTTAACTCAAGGGATAGACGGTTGTGCTTCTAAGAGGCATTTCAGCTGGTGGAGCTGAAAAATGGTGCATGGTGGGTGGAGAGGTCAGCTGAAGACTTTCATCAAAACCTTCCCCTAGGAGTTAGCCTTGCAGAGCTTCCCTTCCTGCCCCGTGGTGGGCCAGCACCTGAAAAAAAGGCTAATACATTTTTCCAGGATCCCGCAAGCCACCGTAGTGTCCATGCTTCCCAGCATTACCTAGATCCTCAGGAGACAGATGATGCTAAGGGAGGCCCCTGGGACTGCTAAAGGAATTGATTCCCTCAGGGTATTGCCTTTGATCACACCCAAGTAATGATGCTGTGATGCTGACACCTATGGGGCAGCCACTGGGTGTCAGGCACTATCTAAGCACTTCAAATACGCCAACTCATCGAAGCGTCACAACAATCCATTGAGATCAACGGGATTATGGTCTCCATTTTACAGATGAAAACACTGAAGCACCCAAGCAGTTAAGTGCCCAAGGTCACTCAGCTAGGAGGACAGAGCTGGAGCCCACACCCCAGGCCGTCTGGTGTCAGAATCTAAGTCCTTAACCCTTACACATGCTGCCCAGAGCAGAACCTAAGGCACTGGAATCAGGCACCTTCAGGTTTAATATTTGATTCTCTTCTTCACTAGCTGGGGAGCCTTGGCAAATTCCTCTATCACTCAATCTGTTTCTTCTGCTGGAAAATGGCATTAATTATCAATATGTATCTCAAAGAAGCAAGTGAGGTAACATACAAATGAGCCCAGCACAGTGTCTGTTCAACAGCATGTGTGTAGTAAATGAGTTCCCCTTTCCCTCTCTCCTCCAGTAGAGCATCAAAATGAACAATAAAGACACTTTCATGAATGGACCCAAGCAACGTAGGGTCACCTACTAGGCATAGTTGGGCATCGGTGAAAATCCTGTTTATTCATCTCTATTTTGGTCCCTGGAATCTATACTGATGCTGCAAGGGCATCCCAAGGTCTTATTCTAGAAAGTGTGCCCACAGCCCAGCCCTGGTCTCCCAGGGTCATACCCTGCAGGTATTGGATGATGCTAAGGTTTTGGGCCTTGGAGATTGCCTTCAGCACACAGAAGGTGGGCTCCTTCCAAAAGGAGCAGCTGTGCTCCCGAAGACACGTCGTGGCAATCACGAGAGACTGGAGCTCGTTTCCAGAGAGAAGTCCCTCCAGACCCTGAGCCTCACCGCAAATGTTGAGCAACATCTGGAAAAAAAAAAAGCCAAAGAGACTCTCGTTAGGAAGCCTCCTTCCTGTGAGGAATTTGTTCCCTAATTTTCCATGTCTCAGCGGGAAGGATGGGGTCATATGGGGTCACCCTCTGCCCCAGACCAGGGAGATTCAATGCCATTTCCTCAGAAGGGCGTCCATTTATACTCTTGTCCTCATTTCCCAGCACATCTCTCATTTTTCCATCAGAGCACTTAAAAAATTGGACGCTGATCATTTATTCGCGCGACTGCTCTCCCCGTTTAACTTCTCTGTCTCTCTGTCGTCTCTGTGAGAGACCGTGGGTCTGGCATAGTGACGAGCCCAAGAGGAGTTCTCTATATTTTGTGGAATGAAATAAGGAAACCCGGAGGGTCTCTGATGTGGCATCCCTGTGGCTCACATTCTGTCCATACGTGGAGAGGACCAGGAAGACAGGGCTGCACTGCCTCCCTGCAGAGGACATAGAAGCCACACAGTAAAGACTTACGTACCCAGTACTGTGTCCTGGTCACCACTTAGAATATGATATATGTGTGGGCAAATGACACCTAAATTTCTAACAAATGCAGCTTATGGACAACCCACCATAAGTGGAACCTGCCAGAACTTATGAGATACCCTCTGGTAAAGATGGTTCTGGCCTGAGAATTGGTCTAAAATGGATGGGGATGTGGACGTGCATGTTCAGTGGACAGCTGCATTGGCAACCCCCAAATGGTCCAAAGTACCTGCTCTGTGCGAGACCCCGGCCAAGGCACAAAGATGAGTAAGATACACAGTCCCCCCACCAGAGAGGCAGGAGGAGTTTTCTGGAGAATGCAGCATCCCAAAAGCTGAGAAAGCAGAACTTGTCAGTAAGGGGGCAGGGGAGAGAGGTGAGAAGTTATGGTAAAAGTCACTGCTGGTCAGAGAGGATAGGAAAGATGGGTAATGACATGAGGACATAGCATGTGATGCTTAGTGGCCTGAGATGGCCTCTGAGAGGAGAGACAGAGGTGACCGCACGGAGTGGTTAAATGCCTTTCTGTGAGCAGACTCAGGAGTCAGGTTCCCAGGGTTCCAATCCCAGCCCCGACCCACCACCTCTGTGACCCTGGACTCACGTTTACTCACCGTACCTTAGATCACAAAACCACACACATCCTGTGGTGGAAGAGAGGGCTCAGGGAGGTGACAGATGTGAGGTTATGGCATAAGGGTGGGTACATAGTAAGTACTTAGAAAATGTTGGCTACAGTTATGCAAGTGGGGCTTAGCATGTTTGTTCTCAGAGGTGCAGGGGCCAGAGACAGGAGGTTCCAGATGTCCGGGAGGGTCGGCGGGACCTTAGAACACAGACTGGAGGACAAGGAGCTGGTGTGGCCGAGTGGGGGAGGAGGAGCACACCGTCCTGGGAGAGAACAAGGGCAATACAAGGATACAGCGAGATGGAGAGAAACTCCATCTTCCAAATGCGTGGGGTTCCCCGGCATTTGCAGAGCCTGGGGGAAGGGGAAGATCTGGACCCTCCAGGAGAATAGAGGAGCTTCAGAACTAGGGGGAGAGAGATGAAAGGAGGTTGGAGCAGCAGAGCTCAGTCTCGGCCCAGGGGAGTCCAGCCCTCCTCCCACTCACCTGCACAAACATCCTCTGAACTTGAACATCACTCTCAAAAAGCTCATCCTTTTCCAGAGGAAAGACAAAGAAGAGGTAAAGGCACTGGAGGAGCAGGGCTGGGAGCCCAGATTCAGCAACTCTGCCCAGCGTCTCCTGCAAGGGAAGAGCAGAAGTGACCCAGGGCCGCAGAGCCAGGCAGAGCACGGCTCCAGACCCAGACCAGAGAGGTCAGCCAGTGCGGCTGTTTTAGCCACAAACGTGAGTAAGTCACTTCCTCTCTCTGGGCGACGCATTCTCAATTAAGAATGGAGGCAATCATAGGGCCCACTGGGATGGCTGTGAAGATTAAGTTTATATAAAGTGTGTATTATGTGCTCGATAAACATTATATCTTTTACACGATAGAGAGATGATAGGAAGGAAGGAAAGGAGGGAGGGCAGGAGGGTGGAACTGGTGCAGAGCAGAAATCAAGGGCTTTCCTGGCAATCATACCTCTGATTTTGGTAGGTTTCCTCCTGATGAGGGAACTGGAAACTCAGTAGGGAAGAGGTGGTTGACAACAAGTATAAGCAACTGAATTAAGGACGTGCTCAGGGCCCTTTCCATCCCTTCATCCAGATTTAAGACCTCATCATGACCAAAACAGCCCTATAGGTGAGGACCAATAATCCAGAGAGCCACACCACAGCTAAACAGCCCCAGGGCTGCCAGACAGAGAGGAGACAGGGAGTTGGCAGAGAGGGACCAGCCTGAGTGTGAAGCTTCCCAGGGCCTTTCTTCACAGGCTGTGCCTGCAGCTGCACCAGGATTACCGTGGCTGTAGACTCTACATGCGTATGTGCACACATACATGCCCGTGAGACAGCGCATGCGTGGTTATTAAAAAGTATATTGTCCATGCAATTTCCCACTCGACTGACTAATCTCACAGACGTGGTGGGTAAATTAGAAAAGAGAAAAGAAGAATGTACAGCCTGGGCCAGCAGCAGGAGTGTAATGCAGGCCACTGGTCCCTAAAAACTTCACTGCAGGTAGTGTCTGCCCCCGTATTGGACATGTGGCCCTGCATGACTGCACTCAGGGTGGCTCTCCCTGTCCTCCAAACTGCACTGCCTCCCCAGGCACTCTCTCACTGCTTTGGGGGCAGAGACTCCTCGCAGCAGAAAACAAGGCTTTAAGGTAACTTTTTACTCTTCAGACCGAAAACAGTCCTTCTCCAGGGGCTGAAAAGCCCCCACCCTGTGCTCCAGGCCACTGTCCCTGATGGTGGTCCAGGCAGTTTACATGGAAGAAAAGTCAGATGGTCCTCCCACTGGTGAACAACTGTTTGCTGTGCTCCTCTCTCACCTCCTGGCACTGTCTCCAAATGCCTGTCTGATGCCTCTGTTCACCATTAGACAGAGGGCAGCCACCACCCCAGCCTGGTTCCCTGCTGTTCCTAGTCTGGGCACCAGGACGCTCACAGTGGGCAGCCTCGCGAGATGGAGGGGTCTCTGGGCCTGCCCTGCACAGAGCCTCGGCCACTGCTGCTGGTGGCCACAGCTCCCAGGGACTGCTTCTGCCTGAGAGGACACCAGTCATCGGCAAACCACTCAAGGTCCCTGCTTCATGGTGGGAGGCCGTGCCTGCAGCCGGGATGGGGCCTGGGTGGGAAGGGAAGGAGGAGCGGTCGCTGTCGTCTCTGGGGAGGCACGGGGCAGGTGCCTACAGGCCTTGCTCCTTTAGTCTGAATTTAGCAGGAGGTAGTAAAGAGCAGTGGCTCAGAGCACAGAGTCAGACAGACTACAGCTGCATATCACGGGCGAACCTGATTTCTTGTCACCAGTGCAGCATCACTGTAATCTGACTCATAGGGTTTGAGGAGGATTAATCAGTGCAATGCATGGGATGCACCCAGCCTCACCCTGACACACAGGAAATATAGTCCATACACACCAGTCATTGTTGGTCCTCACACTGACCCTAGAATGGAGGCATTATTATCCCCAATTTTAGAATTAACAACACAACAGAGATGCAAAGAGGTCAAATTATTTGCTCAAGGTTACACACAGCTTGTCAACTGAAAAGGCGGGACGTGAATATGAATCTCAGACTCTGAAGTCCACGTTCTGTATCCGAGGGGAAGTAGGGAAGGAAAAAGGATACATCAGTTTCATGAAAATAAAGACACCCTTGAGACATGCCACTGCCCTGAGCTGGGACATCCCTCTGTACACAGGTGAGAAGCACCCAGGCTGGGCCACTGGGGCCTGGAACTTACCGAATCTGTCCCCGTGAGCACGTACACTGACTTCAGGAGCAGGTAGCCATCCTGCTCTGCATCCGCATCTCCCTTCCACCGCAGCAACTGCCCAGCTGCCACCCGTGCTTGCTCTGGCAAGAGTGTGGGGGAGGGGAGAAAGGGTCACCAGCAGGGCAGTGTGGTGGCCTGGTCACCCAGTTTCCCTCCACGTGGGTCCCTCTCTCCATGAGATGTGCCTTAGCATCTTTAGGGAACTTCTGCCTCTTGCCCTCCCAACAATGACACCTGCATCTGTACCAAACATTTCACTCTCTGCCACATGAATCTCCTTGGAGGATAGCCTTTATCATACCACCCTCCCTGTTCAACAACCGTCAGTGGCTCCCCATTGCTAAATAATAACAAGCTCCTCGGCAATTGGACTTGCCACAATCCAGTGTCTTTTCCCCACTTCCTGTATCACACAGCCCCTTTTGTCACAAGGATTCCTGCAATCTACACCATGCTCAAGCCATTCCTTCCCCCTGGAATTCCCTCCTGTCCTCAGTCTCATAGCCCAGCCTCTGGGGTCCAGCTCCCTGAGTGGAAGGATGCAAGTCAGGAGACCTGCAGCAGGAAACATGCTTGGCTTTGGTTTCTGTGTGTCTGTGTGTGTGTGTATGTGTGTGTGTTTGTGTCCCTCCCAGGAGCAGCAGAGTTTCCCAAGTCCCTCTTCTCTTCCCTCTTTTAGCCTTTTCCTTTGTTCTCCAGGGTATCCAGTGGCAGAACCTGGCCTTCCGTGTGCTTTCGAAGTCACTACTCTAACTCCTCTAGAAAGCAGAGAGGGGCTTAGCCGGAGGCCTGGGAGCAGAGAGGGGCTTAGCCGGAGGCCTGGGAGAGCTGTTTTGCTTACTGTGAAGTTCTCCAGGACCTCTCTTCTCTCACCTGCAGGCTTTCCCACCAGTGCCTTCTGTATTTCATGGGCAAGTTGGTTGGAAACATCTTCAGCCAGCCTTTGGAGACTGGGAAAGCAGATGATCCCCACGGAGTGTTCCCAGGCCTGAAGTGCAACATGCAGGATTTTCTCAGAGATGTCAAAGCTACAAAGCAAGGCATCAGAATCACCTCCTTCCCTCCCTGCCAGCCCAAACCAATGGCTCAACTCGCTTGAGCCAGGTGCATCCAAAGGCCACTGAATCACCTACCCTCCAGCTTCCACTGTCTCCCTACACTAGTGCCTATTAATTCTTCAACTTCCTGCTGGGCTCCAAACACCTCCAACTGGCCCCTGAATGTCTCCCCTGAACTCGTGCTCCTGAAACATCAAACACACATAACTGAATCCACTGCCTTCCCCCCAGACCTGCTACATCTTGCCTCAGTGAGTGGCCCTACCAGGCACCCACCTGCCCTAGTGGGAAATTCCAGGAGTGATTCTCTACATCCTGCATCCCTCCCCTTCCTCACCATCAATTGCTGTGTCTCACTGATTCTCCTCTTACACACTTGTCAAACCTCATGCAGATATCTTAGTTTTAGTCATGCAAGTATTTCCTTCAGATAAATTCTAAAAAGTGGAATTGTAGGATTAAAAAAGTGGGATTTTCAGTTAAAAGAGTGGGTTCTTTTTCTTTTTTTAGCGATTTGGTACCTATTAATAACTACTAACTTACTCTCCAGAAACAATTTACCAGATTAGCCTCCAAGGGCTCCGTGGAAAAGGGCTGATTTCTCTCCACCCATGCCAACGTCAAGCACTGTGGTGCTTTTTCATCCTAAATGAGAAAACTTGTAGAAGAAAAAATATCTCATTTCAACTGCAATCCTTGGGTAACTAGAGGGGATGAATGCTTTTCGTGCCTCTTGAATTGTCTGTTTTTACTCTTGGGCTATTATCCTATTGGAGTTTTCACTATTTTCTTATTTTTTTTTTTTTTTTT
>NW_006770581.1:362363-367290 GCF_000442215.2 Lipotes vexillifer | reverse complement strand
AACCCGTGTCCCCTGCATTGGCAGGCGGACTCTCAACCACTGCGCCACCAGGGAAGCCCTCTTATTTATTTTAAAAATCTCTTTATATATAAAAATCATTAACCTTTGGTCTATAATACTACCTCGATTTTTTCGAATTTGTCATTTCATCTTTAAATTTGTTTGGTTTTGCTGTACAGAAATCTGAAATTCCTATGAAATGAAATTTCTCAGTCCATTCCTCTGCTTTCTGGATTTAGTTCCAAGCTTAGGAAATCCTTTCCCAATCCAAGTTGTCATTGTTTTTAACCTCCTATTTCTTTTTAATTTCCTTAAAATCCTTTCTTATCTGTCCCTTTAATCTCTATCCCATCTGCGCATCTTTTTCCTCAGACTTTTCCCCCTTATTGTTTAGGATACTGTTTAATAGAAGTCTTTTACAGTTCTGCTTGGGATGACACTCTTTTCAAAATTTCCTCCCGTAGTATTCCTATCCCTAGATCTGCTTTTCATGCAAGCCTTTTCCCTTTGTTCTCCCTTCTTGTCACAGGCTGAGTACAGAGTGGAGTGACTGTCCTCGGCCCCAGACTTGAATTCCTGGCAATTCCTGATCCCAGGTTCCCACCAGGAAGGTAAGCTGCTGTGCCAATTAGTGGCCTCTATGAAATGTAATTTTGCTGGACTCCTGACTACTGCTCCCACTCACCAGCCATATTAAATTATGTTCCTACCCAAAGGCCTGACCAAGTTTTTTTAAGCTGAGATCCTCCTTTAGAAGGGGTGAGAAACACATAAAATTTCCAAAGGGAAATCATTTTCACTATGTTTCCTTGCAATAGATACTACCTACATTTGTTTAAAAGTAAAAACCTTTAAAACTCTTCTCTTTATGAAAAGACACCATATACAAAATGAGGAGGCAAACCACAGATTGGGAGAAAATATCTGCAATGCATATAACTGACAAAGGACTGGTGTTTAGACTCCTATAAATTAATAAGAAAAAAATCTGATTTTTAAAAAATGGGCAAATGAAACAAGTAACTTATTGAAAGATAAATGGCAAATTTCTAATAATCAGGAAAATGCAAACTGTAACCGCAAGGAGATATTTTATACTTTTCTGGTTAGTAAAAATGAAAAATCTGACAATATCAAATGTGGGTGAAGGTGAGGAACCATGAAACTCCCATACTCTATGATGGAGTGTCACTTAGAAGAACCTCTTTGAAGAAGCATTTAACGTAATCCAATAAAGTTAAAGGGGCACACATCCAAAAACCCACCAATTCCAATCTTTGGTATAGTCCCTAGAGAAATGCACACATGCACAAGGAGACGTGAACAAGAAATATTCATGTAGCGTTATTTTTGATTGGGAAAAACAATGTTCATCAATAGGATAATGAATGAATAATTTGTGACATATCTATATAAGGATATCATATAGAACTGAAAAAGAAAAAGAAATAGAGCTGTATCAATATGGATAAATCCCCAAAATAGAATGTTGTGGAAAAAGCAAATTGTAACAGCATATTACAGTATGAGTCTACAAAAACCTGTGAGACTATACATAAATTACACAATAATATTACTTATGGTTATAAAAATACACCCATATTACTGTATAATTTACATATAGTCTCACTGGTATTTTAGAATGATACTGTAATATACTTCTGTAACTTGCTGTCTCTCTATATAT
This sequence comes from Lipotes vexillifer, assembly GCF_000442215.2. Taxonomy (NCBI): domain Eukaryota; kingdom Metazoa; phylum Chordata; class Mammalia; order Artiodactyla; family Lipotidae; genus Lipotes; species Lipotes vexillifer. Next base: position 365,603 of record NW_006770581.1, on the reverse strand, counting down.
CATTTCCCACAGGGCATGATAATTCAGCAGGTTGGGAGTTACCATTGGAGGAGGGTGGAAGGGGAATGAGTGCTAGAATTCATGCACAGGTGGCTTTAGTTTATCTGAAATGCTTCATTTCTTTTATATGGGTGGTGAGTATTTGGGTATTTTGATTTGAACAAAACTTTGTATCTGAAACACTTAAAAATTTTCTGCCCTATAAACGAACATAGTCGCACCTTTCCTTTGTAAATAAAAAAGCAGTACAGGGCTTCCCTGGTGGCGCAGTGGTTGAGAGTCCGCCTGCCGATGCAGGGGACACGGGTTCGTGCCCCGGTCCGGGAAGATCCCACATGCCGCGGAGCGGCTGGGCCCGTGAGCCATGGCCGCTGAGCCTGCGCGTCCGGAGCCTGTGCTCCGCAGCGGGAGAGGCCACAAGAGTGAGAGGCCCGCGTACCGCAAAAAAAAAAAAAAAAAAAAAAAAAAGCAGTACATCAGAACTTTGCTAGAACTACAAAAATACTAGGTGAATGTTAAACACTATTATACATAGTAGACCTTCACCAAATATTTGATAAGCAAACACATGATTATGAGACCCACAGTGTGCAGAACGATGGCCGAATGTGTTGCGGAGTGCTGGTTTTGTGCCAAATGCTGGGCCAAGCACTGACATGCATTGTTTCCACTAATCTGCATAGGGATTGGGATTATTATTATTCCCACTTTACAGAAACAGAGGCTGAGCTATAGGGTAATCCTAGAGAACCAGTTAAGCGGCAGAGTAAAGAGCTGTGTTATCTCACACATACACAAGTAGCATGCGCATGTCTAAGAAATGTATGGCTACCACCTGGAAACCAGCGATCACCTGGAAAGGTTAATCTCTGGAGAGATAAAGTCAGTCCTTCCGGCTGGGAATTTCAGTGGTAACATTATTTCCCTCCCCAGGACTGATATCATATCTGCTATGATATCTTCCTAACAAATTCCTGTGCCTCCTCCCTGCAGTGGCAAACCCCTCAAAGACCAATTTGCAGGGAGTTGACTCAGAGGCATCGAGATCATCTTTGAGCAGTGGGACTCCAGTAGGCATTCTGCAATAAAGCAAATCGGGCCACCGTGAGTTGAACAGTAATTGTACGCTCAGCCAGATCCTCCCAAGGCTCACACTCCTTCCTGGGACCAAGATGGCTACTTCTGGAGGCCCCATTAACTCTTTCAGGCCACTGGGGTGCTGTTTGATGCACAGAGGCAATCATTTACTGAATGGTACCATGGAGACCCCAAAGAGTTAAGGCAGCTTTTGAAAGGAACTAATTTTTTTCCCAAACTGGGATTTTCATGCTGGGAGAATATTGCTCAATATTTTTAAAAACTTTTATTTACTTATATTCTCTAAACTGCACCATCATGCCTCGTGGCTGTCCCCTCACATGGAAGAAAGAGAAAGAAAATGATGCTCTGGTCTCCAGAGCATAAGGAAGACAGAAGCTCTAGAGGAGATGGGACAAAACCCCAGCTTTGAATGACAGAGAATCTGGTTAGTTTTCAAGTGTGACTGCAGTCTTACTATTTCTTCATTGCCTCAGAGTTTGGTGGTTTGGTGTTTGAACTCAAAACATTTCAGAGACTTTACATGAGTTTCCCCTGATAATGTGACACAATTGATTCTCTCCTTTGTAAACAGAAAAAAAAAAGTGATGCATCAAAACTTTACTAACATAACACAAATATTGTTCCCCTGAGGAGGGAATAAACCATACTGCAGGCTCCACTCTGAAGTGGGTTAGAGTCAGGGTTGGACAAGAAGGGGTATTTACCCTCACCATCCCCTCTGGATGCCACACTTGGAAATAACTGTTGGTCATCCCTATTATTATATTTAATGTTACTTCTCTCTCTTCCATAGTCAGTTGGGTCCATGCTGGGTTTGTATGAGAATAATTGACCACACCCAATGGTATAAACTCTGTACCACTGGCCAGGCAGTTAGCCTAAGAGTAGCTATACACACCTGTGTACATGCACATGTACACACACACACACAAATACACTCCTCTCCAAGTACAACTGATTTAGTGTTAATTCTAATCCCTCCACACTAGGAAATAAATGGATTCCTGTCCATGTTACCTACTGTTCTGATTATCTATTGCTGTATAACAAACTGGACCCAAATTGAGTGGCTTAAAATAACAGCAATCATTTATTTTTCTCATGGATCTGCAATTTGGGCAGGGCTCAGCAGGAGCAGCTTTTCTCTGCTTCACTCAGCTGGGGCAGCGGACAAGGGCTAAGAGATCCATTTGCAACATGGCACACTCACATGGCTGGCAAGTTGTGCTGACTTTCAGCAGCAAGTGCAGCTGCAAGGTCAGTGGGTTTGGTTTCTCTCCACATAGGCTTTTACTAGGGGCTGCTTGGGCTTCCTCACAACATGGAAGCAGGGTTCTAAGCATGAGTATTTCAAGTGACAGAGAGAGGCTACAAGTCTCTTGAGGCCTGAGCCCAGAAATGTCATTTTTGCCCTATTCCATTAGTCAAGCCATCACAAACCCATCCAGACTCAAGGGGAGGGGACATAGATGTCACCTCTTGAAGGGAGCAGTGTGAACCCATCCGCAGTATCTCTAACCTACCACATCCACAGATTCCCCTTTTTTCCCATGTAGCCCCACCCCCCAGGTTGTCTGTCCCAGACAGTGAGGAATTTTACACTAATTTCTAAGGATTCCCTGTCTCGCTGCCTGCTTTCTCTCAAAGTACATATTCTAAGAACAGTCTTCAACAACTACATCTGTAGCTCTAGTTTTCTCCATCTATTATTACCCAATATCTCTATGCAACGAGAGGACCCAAGTGGTCCCCTTTCCCCCAAAGCAAACTCAACTGAAGGCCAACAGGACCTACCCATGCTTGCTAGCAGAATGGTTTCTTCTCTTGGTGTAAGATCTTATGATAGGAAGGGTTCTAGAAAGACCAAAGCCCAAGGCTCTTGGCAGAGAAAGAGTAGCAGTCAATTGAATCCTTCCTGCAAGCACTGCTCTGCACTCTGGTTACTCCAGAGTGGTTACTCTGAAGTCATTGGCTTTGTGCTGCTTCCTGTGTGATGCAATAAAACCTCCTCCTCATCTGCAACATCCTGGAGTCAGCTAAACAAAGAGCACATGTGCAGGGGGTGGCATCCTTTTTGTATGAAAGGGGACATAGGTACGAGCCGGGCAAAGCCATTGCACAGTGAGTCATAAGATAGGG
>NW_006770581.1:348010-362353 GCF_000442215.2 Lipotes vexillifer | reverse complement strand
AAGATAGGGAAAGAAACCAGATGTGCTCCGTTCTGTGAACCTCAGCACTGCCCGAGGGAACGCGATGGTTAACAACACAAGCCTCGGTGGACTGCCCAGGTTAAGTTCTGCTCCCCACTAACAGCTGGCTGACCTTGGCCAAGTTATGCAACATCTCTAAACCTCCCTTTCCTCATTTATAAAGCTGGGAAAAAAAAAAAAAAAAAAAAAAAAAAGCTGGGATAAAAATAGCACCTATTTCACAGGGTTATTATAAGGGCTTGTAAGCATGAAACAAAATGCCTGGCTTAGTTAGTTAGAGCTTGGTGAATATTACTACCTATCATCAGTGAAAGTAACCACTTGCCCTGGCTTTGACCGAGGAAAGGGAGTGATGGAGATTGGTAGAGGGGGAGAGCCTGCAGACCCCAGTGAGAACTACATTTCTGACTCATCCCCTCAGGGCAGCTCCCTGCTGGGATTCCAGTGCCCTGAGACTTCTTATCACCAAGCCAGTCACCAAAATGTTGTGTGGGTTTACTCCTTAACAGCTGCAGTGTTTCTTCAACTTGGGAGGCAGTGGGGCTAGAATTTACTATAGAACCAACCAATCCCCTCTTTGTATTTGCCTCACAGTTGATGCAGATCTATGTATAAACAATGACAGGATAAGGGAGAAGTTCATCCCCTGCTGTGTGTTTGGAGGAATCAGACGTTAATCGGCCATATGCCATGGGAGACGGCATGACGTTTTTTAAAGTCCTGATATTTCTAAGGGGTTCTCTGCAGACAACCTTGAGGAGTTCTGTTTTATGGGTATAAAATTCAGAACAGAGTAGTTACAAGCTTGACTTCTAACACAGGGACTTGTATTCCAATGGCTGTCCTCAGTCTTCATCTACAGCTCAGATTTTATCTGCACTGCAGCCCGCCAAAAACCTCCCACCTTCCCCATGTTCCTTTCTGCTACCAGCTCTTAATTAAGAAGCCTGAGGGCTGTGGTTCTGGCAGGGTTTATTAGTCAGAACTTAATAAGAACAACAGGTTTGTAAACACATAGGACTTAATAAAAGATATAGATTTTAAGAAAATGATAAAAAGCCTGTAATAATCCGCCTCTACAGGGTTCATCAGAGGTGGGCTCCAGGGATCCAAAACATAGCAGATTTTGTCAGCAGTTTGGGGAATCGTGGTGACAGGATCTCAAACTGCACGTGTGCAGTCAGTTTCCAGGAGGTTGGTGGAAAGGTGATGGGGATCATGTCTGCTTTCCATGTGCTGTGGACTTTACAATCCTCATCTGATCTCACCCTCACAGTCTCCCAGCAAATTGGTATTGATTCCACTTTACAGATGAGGAAACTGAGGCTCAGTAACATTTAGTAGCTTGCTCAAGGATGCACAGCTAATAAGCAATGGAGCTGGGACTGGAGCCCTACTGTTTGACTCTAAAGCCCATGTATTCAGCAATAGGGCTATTGTTCCTCCTGTTACCAGGAAAGAGTTTGGGAAACATGGACCAATACCAAGGTTCAGTTATAATAGGAACAGCTTGCTATCCATGAGGTCAATGCCTACAGGGTCAGATAACATAAATGAATGATATGGGTTGGGTGAAAGATATTAGGGAGTGGGGGACTAGGGTAAACTGAGAGGCCAAGACCATCTTCTGTTTAAAAGAGGTGCCCCTAACCATCTCCATCCAATTATCGATATTACAGCTACAAATATTTTCAAGAGAAATCTGAAGTCTAAGTCTCACCTGAAAAGTTTTCACTTTGAAAAGATGGCGCTAATTCATTTTTAACCCCTACAAGCTAAACAGAACACATTCTGGGTGCTAGTCAGTTATCCTCTGCTCTGGACAGATGCAGGTAAAACCTCTATCTGTCTTCCTTACTTTCATAGCACCAGGCCCTAGAACAGAGTATAGGAGCTCAATAAATATTTATACAACAAATGAATGAATTCTCAAATCAACAATCTGGAGAGAGGCAAGGAAGTATCAAGCCCTGGCTCTCATCAGAGCTAGGGCTGCCCAGAGGGGTGGATACAGTGCAACGGCTGGACCCCATATGCCTTCCCAGTTGGCGGGGAGGGGGCAATGCTCACATTTTTCCTTTTATAAGGCAGATTTGATCTGAGAACTGGGTGAGACAAAGCTACCTCCCAGAAGCTGGGGTCATTAGAGCAGGGATGGCTGGGAAGGAGAAACCTGGCCCTCTCTCCTTATCTAGCTCCTCTTTTCCAGTATGTTCTCCATGCCCCAGTTACCCAATCTGTGAAATGGGTTGGATGGAGTATCCGAATCTGAAACATGGAGAAAAACAGTGAATTCACGGACAATAAGTTACTTGGCAATTTTTTACAGAAAGGCATGCTTAAGTATTCCATGCATCCTATAAATATGATCCCAAGAAAATTCTGAGTCATCTTTGGAAATCCTTAAGTATTCCTGGTTAATAGTGAGATGAAACATATTGACACAGGGGTTTCCCAATAAAAACCTGCAAAGCCTCCATCTGTTCTAGTTTACTTTCCAATGTGAAAAGTATCTCATATTCTCTGTACTTTGAATGTAGGTACATAGTTTTTGTAATAATAACCCAAAATCAATAGTCAAGCAATCTTGAATATGCATCTTCATAAAAAGATGCATTTCCAGCTCTACAACTAGACTTCAATATTTTCAGCTATAAGGCAGACCTCGCTGGCAGGAGCTTTATTCCAAGACAATAAAGGAAATCCCTTGTACCCAAACTGTCACCAGCTGCCACTAGTCAGAGTGCCAGCCCAGTGGACAGGCTGGACTTCTCTTGTGTGTCTGCAACCAGGGGAGGGAGCACTGCTTTGCTGCTCCCATGGATTACACCTCAGTTTGCATTATTGGCACAATTGATGTTCCGGCTCTCCCAGGCCCTGGTGTTGGCATTACTGGTGTTTGAGTTTACCAGCCACCCTGCCACTCACATGTCAGGACACAGATGCCCTTCTAGCTCCCAAAGGTGCAGGTTTCTCCTCTGGCTCCCAAGCTGGGATTGAAAACATCATTGTTTAGCAATATCATTTTTTTAAACTAAAGAGACAATGGTACTCAAGAGCCAACTGTCCATCCTTTCCAAGCCCATCCTCACCCTGGAGATGAGTCTTGCTTGCTATCTTTATTAGATAGCACAACATTCTCCTCTAAGCAACCAGTCAGAGACCACTTGTGATTATATTAAAACTACTGACTCCAGCTTCCAGTCATCCCAGAAGTATCCCCAGAGTGCTGTATCATCTTTTTACAGCTTCAAAAATGAGAACACCAACCTTTAGGAATAGTGGGAGAAGATTCAACAGGCTCTTCTGATGTTCAGCTGGGCTCCTGAGAGCCAACTGCTGGTATTCCAGAAACTTCCTTTCTAGCATCTCCCAGAGGGCAGTGGGGCCAGGGGTCTGCCCTCCTGGTGGGAAATCAGGCTGAGCAGCATCAGGCTGGCCTTTATTTTCAGAGCCTGGATCCTCAGCTCTGTCTTCAGCCTCTGAGACCTCTTTTGCCTCCATGCCTCAGCAAAGCAGATCTGAATTCAGAACAAAAAAGAAAAATGAACAGTCCTGTCACAACACTTTCTGATGAAACTGATTGTGGGACAAGGTACCATCCTCATTCAGTCCAGTTCCTGTTGCAGATGGTTCCTCTAAGAATCTGAAACTGACTAAAATAAGGAACACTTCTGAAAAAGAGATTCCAATTTAGATGTGACTCATATTGACAATCTAACATTTGCCAGGCACCATCCTGGGCTCTCTACACAGACTCTCTCACGAAAGAGATGGGTATTCCTATTTTTTCTATGTAAGTAAGGAAACTGACTGAACCAAAAGGCACCAGGGTAGTGAGACATCCAGTTGAAATGCAAGCCTTTAACACCAAAGCCTGTTTTTTGATTACCTGACACTGCTCCTCTTTAAAAAGGCTGAGTAAATAGAATAGACGTGTAAATGTCCTACCAATATTTGTAGAGGCATGTAATTCTGTATCTTCTATTTTACCTTCCTTCTGCCACATGAGATGAAAAGGATGTAAGTTCATTCTCAGCAACATTTGCTTCACACTCAATATTTTTAGAGGAATTTGTCCTCAAAATGACTCTTTAAACCCCCAAGTTAACTTAAAAGGACTTCTCTGTTAGTGCACACAAAAGTAATGTGTACAAGCCGGGGACCCAGGGTCAGTAGGCCTGAGGATAGGGACATACACCATGAAACTAGCCAAAGCCTGATTTACCAGATAGGTAACCTTGAGAAGGTACCTTTATTTGTGTCCTTGACTTTTCAATTGTCATACTCTGTAGCCATGTCAGGACTGACTCACAGAACGGCAAAGGTTTGCCTGTTGTTTTTTTGTCAGGAGTGCAAGGAACTCCCAGCAGGGACCAGAGTGTCCAGGTTCCCTGAAAGAAGCCTTCCCAGGCCACGATGTCACCACATAGGAGTCCATCCCGGCATCCTGCCAGCAACCGACAGCCACCAGTCAAGGGACAGCAAACAGACAGATGGACACGGAGGTGGGTCTCCCGGTGTTTTGCTCTGGGCTAAGCAGCTGCGGAGGTGTGTCATGCTTTATTTTTAGCCCAAACACACACCCCTTGCAGGCTAGAATGGGAGTTAACTAAGGGTCTCGTGGCCAGATGAGTCCTCCCTCTTTGGAACATTCTCACCCTTTAGGTACAAAACTCCATGAGTCCCTGGCTCTTCTATCACACACGCTTATTGCTCTCAGACTTCATTTGCAGAAGTCACTTTCTTATACAAAAGCCATGTATGTTCAGCATTGAAAATTGGGAAGAAAAAAAAATATCAGGAAGAATTTCAAGGCCTATATCCCGAAAAATGACTGTTGATATTCAGGCTTTTATCTACGAATATACTGTTTAATAATATTGTTGAAGCAAACTTTTTATCTGTACTTTTGATTTTTTTGGTTGGTTGTCTGGGACTTGGTGCGGGTTTATTTGTTTCAGTTTTGGGGTTGACCCTCAGGGACAGGTGGCGGGGTGCCTCACATCTCTCAGCCTCAGCATGGTCTCTTTCCTGACCAGGACCAGGTTCTTCTCTGGCACTGATGGTTTATTCATTCTTCCCTTGGCTTTTCATCCCCTAGTCCCGTCTTCCCCACCCAACCCAGCCCACCTTCTTGATAGCACGAGTCCTCATAAAACATGGCACAAGAACATGATTTCTGGATGCATCATTTTAAGTTCCCCAAACGACCTTCTGCATCTTTTCTCAGCTTACTGTCTCACTCAACATTAGGACCTCAGACCCAAGCACGTGGCTCTGTATTTGTCAACCTCATTTCTTCTAACCACTGCTCCGTGTTACACAGTGGGCATCACGTGCCTATTTGATTTGTTTGCTCCGCAGTAGATGCTTAGATTGACTGAGACTTCTCAGACTGCCCTCCATCCTGTCCTGGACATTCCCACGAGACTCCCCTCATGGGGCTGCATGTGACTGGCTCTGGGTCTAAACACCAGAGTGGGAGTGCTGAGTCAAGGGTGTATGTCTCTCAGTTCAACCAAGTACCATCAACTAAGATGCCTCCAGAAAGCTGGCACCAGGCCACACTCCCCCCACAGGCTCCTCTACCATCTTCTCTATACCCCTGCTTAACATCACCCTGCTTTCTAATGTTTGCTGATATGATTGAAGTAAAGTGATCCCTCACTTTTTTTTTTTTTTTTTTTTTTTTTGGCTGCGTTGGGTCTTTGTTGCTGTGTGCAGGCTTTCTCTAGTTGCAGTGAGCAGGGGCTACTCTTCGTTGTGGTGCATGGGCTTCTCATTGCAGTGGCTTCTCTTGTTGCAGAGCGCAGGCTGTAGGCACGCGGGCTTCAGTAGTTGTGGCACATGAGCTCAGTAGTTGTGGCTCGCGGGCTCTAGAGTGCAGGCTCAGTAGTTGTGGCGCACGAGCTTAGTTGCTCCACGGCATGTGGGATCTTCCCGGACCAGGGCTCAAACCCGTGTCCCCTGCATTGGCAGGCGGATTCTTAACCACTGCACCACCAGGGAAGTCCTGATCCCTCATTTTAATTTGCTTCTCTCTCACTTACTAATGAGTCTGAGCGTCTCTTTATATGACTCATAGCCTTTTGGATTTCCTCTTCTGAAAAATGATTACTCATAACCTTTGCTTATTTGTCCTTGCCTATCTTTTTCCTGTTGCTTTGAGAGAGTATATTTTAGAAACTGATCCCTTGTTGCCTTTAAAAATCGCTAATATCTTCTCTCAACCCATTTTTTTCCTCATAAATTAGTTCATAACTGTTTTTTTGTCTCAGAAAAGTATTGTCAATATTTCCCATGTTGTTAAAGATCCCCTACATCTTCCTTTTTAATGGTGTGTGGTGGCTGTAGAACCATGTTGATCCTTTATTTAACTAATCCCCTACATCTAGGCATTTAAGTCATTTCCAATGCTTCACTACTATAAACAACACTGTGATGATAGGCCTCGTATCTAAGCCTTTCCATATATTCATGATTAAATACCAGATTGCAATACATTCCTAAAAGGAAATAGCTTGGTCTAAAGAGAGGTAAAAATGTTAGGCTCTGGACACGTATTTCCAAACAGCTTCTCCCGAAACACCTCATCAATGTACAGTCTTCTTTCAAGCATGTACCAGAGTCCACACTTCCTTCGTTACCATTTTTTAATTCTTGCTGATTTAATGGGTAAAAAGCAATGGCATCTAACAGGCACATGAGAAGATGCTCACCATCGCTAATCATCATGGAAATGCAAATCAAATCCACAAATGAGATATCACCTCACACCTGTCAGAATGGCTGTCATCAAAAAGAAGCCAATAACAAATGTTGGCCTGGATGTGGAGAAAAGTGAACCCTCGTAGACTGTTGGTGGAGAAACAATAAATGCTGGAGAGGGTGTGGAGAAAAGGGAACCCTCTTGCACTGTTTGTGGGAATGTTAATTGATATAGCCATTATGGAGAATTGTATGGAGGTTCCTTAAAAAACTAAAAATAGAACTGCCTTTTCTCAAAAAACTAAAAATAGAACTGCCTTATGACCCAGCAATTCCACTCCTGGGTATATATCCAAAAAAAAAAAAAAAACCCACTAATTCAAAAAGATACATGCACCCCAATGTTCATAGCAGCATCATTTACAGTTGCCAAGATATGGAAGCAACCTAAGTGTCCATCAATAGATGAGTGGATAAAGAAGATATATATATACACAATGGAATACTACTCAGCCATAAATAAAGAATGAAATTTTGGCATTTGCAGCAACATGGATGGACTTGGAGGGAATTGTGCTAAGTGAAGTAAGTCAGACAGAAAAAGACAAATCCTGTATGATATCACTTATATGTAGAATCTAAAAAATAAAACAGATTAGTGAATATAACAAAAAAGAAGCAGACTCACAGATACAGAGAACAAACTAGTGGTTACCAGTGGGGACAGGAAGGAGGGAAGGGAAAGATAGGGGTAGGGGAGTAAGAGGTACAAACTATTAGGTATAAAATAAGCTACAAGGATATATTGTACAACACGGGAAAAATAGCCAATATTTTGTAAGAACTATAAATGGAGTATGACCTTTAGAAATTGTGAATCACTCTATTGTACACCTGTAACTTGTATAATTTAAAAAATTTTTTATTTAGAAAAAGAAACAATGGCATCTTTGTTGTATCTCACTATGTATTTTGTTGGATGCGTTTCTGTCTGTCTGCTGCTCAGTGTCCTTCAGCAGTCCCCACAACAGTCTTCTGGTTTCAGATAGATGCCACGTGTTCTCATTTCAAAAGTTTACTGTAGAAGATCTCAGCTATTCCCCGGCATTAATTACCCCCAAGAGACACATATCCACTAAATGTTAGCTCTGTGCAAGAAGACCACTGCACCTTCATCAGGGGTTGGCACAGAGTAGATGCTCAATAAACTGTTACCATATACATGAATAAATGAATGAATGAACCTGTATGCTGATGGCACCCAAATCTCTCGCTATATATAGCCCAGACTCCTCTTCTCAATAAGTTCTTTTTCTACTTGGATTCTTCCCAGACTCTGAAAGTCATTATGTCTCAGCCAGACCGACATTCCCATCATCAACAGAGCCTGCCCAAGTCCAGCACGGACATCCCAACACACAGGATGGTGGCTGGAGCCAAGCTAAGCTTGTTTCTATCACATAAAAGTCATTTTGGGGCTATACCAGCAGGTGCTACTAACCAATTCATTCAATAAAATGAATCAGAGGGCCTGCTAACACACCACGTTTCTAGGATAAGCAGGTGAGAAGACAAAGTGAGTGTTGGGTCACAAGACGCGAAAATGTGTTCCTAGGGAACACAGCTGGACACTCGGGAAATATCAGAGCCCCTCAGATCTCCTCTGAAGTTCAGAAGCCATGTTTACTGAAGTGAGACGCTTGAATCATGTTCCCTTGAAAAGACAGATTTTTGAAAAACAAGAATTTCTAACAATGGGATTTGTGAATCCCGTGGAGAAGTCGTATGACTCAGATGTCAAGCTGAGGCCGTCCCCTCTCCTGTCCTTCTGTAGGCCTGCTTCGGTTTTGTTTGTAAAAGGCAGGACATGGGGAGTAGCCTCTCAGGGCTGCATAAAGAATGGCAAGAAGAAACCATTCTAATTCACTTGTTATCAAAAGTGTCTTCTTACCTCTGTAAACAGGTGCAGGCACCAGCACAGACTCTGGAGCCAGGCTGTTCCAGTTTGAATCCAACGGGCTTAGACCAAGTGACAAAACCAGTCCCAGCCTCAGTGTCCTCCTTTGTGAAATGGGCTAATAATGGGACCCCTCAGGGAATAAAGTCAGTGCTCTGGGACGGCATTTATTGGAGCCTCCTTTGTACGGACAGTTACCTGCATCCCTTCACTTAATCTTCCTTCCATCCAACAATGTCAAATCTATCAGCCTTTGTCTGCAGATGGTACTAAGGCTCGGAGCAGAGAAGTGACCTGCCCAGGGTACCATTGTGAGCCGGTAGCCAAAGTAGAGTCTACCCTGGATTTGTAGACAGCACTGCACACCGGAGGCTGAACTCAAAAAAGGGCTTGCTTGGTGCCCAGGGAAGAGGGAGGGGCTCAGCCAGGTAGCACACTAAAAGTGTTTTGGATAAGTAGAAGTTTGGGGAGGGGTGAAGGGAAAGATGGCCTTGGCAGGATGAGAGGTCTGGAGGCTTCTAGGGGTTCCAGGGGTCTCCAGGCCCTGCTCTGTGCCGGCAAGCTGTTTCCCAGTTTGGGTCAGGCTCAGGGCATGTGGCACGTAGCCCAGTTTAGTCATGGCTCCTCCGCATGCCCAACCAGGCCGACTAGAGGCCCTGCCTTTCTGCAGCCTGGACACAGCAGCGAGAGACTGGCAGCTGTGCAGGTACCTGCCCACTCACTCAGCCCCCAGGTGGAGGGGAGCTGCAGGCCAGAATGGGAGTCACAGGACTGGAGTCCAGTCCCAGCTTGACTGCTGTACTGCCTTAACCAAGTTACTTCCCCTCTCTGAGTCTAAGTTTCTTCTCATTGAAATGGCCCTGGTGATCTCAGTTCCACCCTCTGGGCTTTACACACTGACCACAGAAGAGATGCAGGCCAGTGAGTCAGTGCAGAATGGCTAGAGAGGTGTCTGAGTGGACTGAGAGCCTGTGGGTTGTGTGTGGTGAGGGGTGCGGGCCAGGTGCTCCCCTGTCTGTGCACTGTGTGCTGGGAGCCAGATGACAAGTCTGCAGTGACCTGAGAGGGGGGATTCCCTATGACCTCTGGGACACCAGGGCTGGAAGTGGCCATGCGGGCCCCCAGGGTTGGGGGTCACTGCCCATCCAGTCTCCCAACCCACCTATCCTGCACAGATCCATAGCATCGTCCAAACTCTGCTTTGTAATATCTCAGAAGCAAAACATCCAGGCCATCCCGCTCACAGCTGCTGCACTGGAGGGCGACATCTGGAGCCTGAAGAATCAGCTGGGTTACTGATGTTTGGGCGCTAAACCCACATTTGATTGACTGTCAAATCCCTGACTTCCTATGGGGTGATTTGCCAATGGGTAAAAGTCTCAGGATATGAGATGTGATTTAGCAGCCCTTGGGGCTAAGATGCAAGGAAGCTATTCTGGAGGAAACGGAGCAAGTAGTTGTGTGGAGCCACCCTCCAACGGGGCAGGTCAGAGGAAACCTGGGACTCAGTGCTTTCTGAGGGGAAGCTCAGACCTAGGGACAAAGAGTTGCTATGATAAAATGCAAGATTGAAGTCCCCCCCTTTTCTTGTCTTCATATATGACTGTCACCCTTTCTGGATTGTACACACCCAGTGCAGAGGCATACCTATTTGCCATCTGTATCACAGGCATGGTCCCCAGGCCCAGGAGCTGGGGGAGCCTCTAAACCAGATGATACAGAACAGAACAGCAACTTCCCATGTATGGCTGTAAATGACCTGTTTTCCTTTCCATTCAAAAGTCGGTTCCTCGCCGTATGTCAGCAGATCCAAATGGTCTTCTCCTGTGTCTGTTCCTCTCAGAAAAAAAATAACAAACCGGTCTTCTCCCAAAAACATGTGCAGAAGGTGGGGCTCGGCCTTGCTTCCTTCCTCCCCACCATTACACACTAACAAGAGCACTTACAAGTTAAAAGTTTAAAAAAAGCAAGTGAAAAGGGGGAGGGGTGGGCGGAAGTTGCAATAATGTGGATGCTCTGTTCACTCCACAGCCTACTGTAGTTAATCAGAAGCACTGAGGAGACAAGAACATTAGCATTAGAGAAATGTAGGTTAAAGCCACACTGAGATACCAGGACACAGCTATTAGAGTGTCTTTTAAAAACAAACAAAATCCATAAGTGCTGACAAGGATGCCTAGCAACCACACTGTCACTCTCGCTGCTGTGAATGCAAGCGGTACGGCCACTTTGGAGGACAGTTTGGCAATTTCTGAGGAAGTTAAACGTATACCCAACCATTCATTACCTTCCTGGGTATTTACCCTAGAGAAGTAAAAACTTAATGTTCATATAAAAACCTATACATGAATGTTTATAGTAGATCTATTCATAGCCGCCAAAACCTGGAAACAACCCAAATATTTGTCAAGGGGTGAATGAATGAACAAACAGGTATCTCCATACACTGGGATGCTTCTCTGCAGTAAAAATGAACACACTACTGACCCGCAGCAACCTGAATGGGTCTCGAAGCCCTTATGCCGAGTGACAGGAGCCAATCTCAAAAGGCTACGTACTGCCTTACCCCATTTACATGACATTCTGGAAAAGGCAAAATTATAGGGACAGAAAATAGATTGGTGGTTGCCAGGGATTTCAGGTAGGAGGGTGGCTCCTAAGGGCAAAGGGGTGGTAGAAATGTTCTATATCTTGACCGTGGTGGTGGTCACACAGCTGTGTACGTGTGCCCAAAGGGCACACTAAGAAGGGTAAAATATTCTGTCTGTAAATCACATGTCAATCAACCTGACATTAAAAAAACAAACATACTGAGGTGGTAAGAGCACCAATAGAGAAGCTAGAGGCTAAGTGTTTAGTCCCTTCACCTGTTTCTATCCAGCACAAAAGGGTTACACCCACATGTTTAATTGTATAATAACTCCACTTGCTGAAAGCTTACTTTACTATGGCTCTGCATCCTGATCTCTGTATCATCTCACCTTATCTTCACACAACACCCCGTGAGGGCACAAACAAACAGGGGCAGTATTTTACAGGTGCTGAAAGCTAGGCTCAGAGAGGGTCAGTCACTTCCGCAGATGGCCACGATGCACGTTCTGTGTCTGACTGCAAAGCCAACGTGCTCCTCCTTAAGCTCACCCCCTCCTTCCTCGGAACGTCACTGGTTGGGGCCAGGATCAAATCTCCTGTGACCAGAAGCCACACTCAGATAGGGGCTCACTTGGAGGCCCTCCCAGGCCTCAGTCTCCATGTTGGTCAAGGGTGAAGGCTGCACCCCAAGTTCGCATCCTCTTTTCCATCCAATTAAAAATACTATACAGTTGACCCTTGAATAACGTGGGGAAAACCCCCGTGTAACTTATAGTCAGCCCTCCATATCCGTGGTTCAGCATCGCGGATCCAACTAACCATACATGGTGTAGTATTTACACTGAAAAAATCCACCTATAAGTGGACCCACACAGTTCAAACCCAAGTTTTTCAAGCATCGACTGTATTTATTAAATGATCATTTGGTCAAATTGGCTGAAATAATAGACAAGATGGCTCAATTATAAAAAGTAAAAGGATACCCCTCACAAAAGAGTCAAAAAATGCTTGTATACCCATGTTTATAAGCATGATTATTTACAACAGCAAAAAGGTGGAAACGACCCTTGCTGTCTGTGGAGGGGCAAGAGGGGAAACAGCAGAGCTTGTGTCAGAACCGCGGGAGGAGCTCTCTGCAGCCTGGGCGTGCCCGCTGGGGCCGCATCTCGCTCCTGAACAGCCGATGCACAGGAGAGACCTCTGCCCCACTTCTGAGCTTAGCAGCATGGCAATGTTGGAAAAAGCCCGGCAGAGCCCTCCACCAGCCAGCCTTTCCCACGTACTTTGAATTCCACCCTCATTGCTTGAGTGGCTCCGTGCAGCAGGCACACATTAGCCTGCACCTTCTTAGGAGCACATGGCACAGGAGTAGCCGTACTTGGGGTTGTGGATAAAAGATGCACCCTCCTATCTGTCTCTGCATCTGAGAACACATTGAAGAAAAAGTGGGCGTGAAACTGTGAACGAAGGGTCCCGAGACAAAGAAGTCGTCAGTAACTTGCCGGTGTGAAGCGTCCCCCTGCCTCCCCTGCTCCTTCTACTGGGGCTGCTGCTCAAAGGATGTTTCACTAACATCCCAGCCTGATCTGCACAAACCAGACTAAAGAGCTAGATGAGGACCCTGAACAGCACCAAGCTCAGTGAGAGCAGACAGACAGGGGAGGGCTGAGTGCAGGCATGTTGAGAAATCACACTATAGCCGAGTCACGTAGGCCGACACAGTTAGACGTGGGGCCCTAGATAATGGGGAGATCTTGAAAGTCTGGAAAAGGAGAACAATGTGATAAGCACAGATCTAGAAAGGTTATTCCTGGCTGGCATAAGCCAGGCCTAGAACAGGGAAAGACAAGCCGGGGGCCTGACGCACACCCCACACGTAGGTGATGAGCACTCCAGTTAGAAGGATCACCTTGGAAACGAGGAGGCAAAGGGACCTCTGAGATAATCCAAAGAGATGAAGAATCCACTCGATGAGTTTAGAAATAGAGCCATCATCACCAGCCCTGGCTGCACACCTTGGTCCCCAGAGATTACCACTTAATTGGTCTGGGTGGGCCCCAAGCAGCTGTGTTTTCTACAAGGTCCCAGGTGATGCCTGTGTGTCCCCAGGAGAGGTGGGGGCCTGGGAAGAAGTTGGAAGTCCCCGGAAGGGTGCCTTGCTAAAGAATCCCAGAGTGTGCAATGCCTAGAGAACTGAGGCCCAGAGAGGTGGGTGGCTCATCCAGCATCACAGTGCTGGTTAGGGAGAGAGTGAGGGACTAACTTTAGGTCTCTCCTGCTTCCCAGGAAACCCTGTTGTCTGAAGGCCAGACAGCAGGCCCTGGTTTAACTGTGAGCTGGGCAGGTCCCAAGAGTGCCAAGCTCACCAGCAGGCCAGCTCAGTGCATCTGGAAATGGGCCCTATGAGTCTAGGATGTGTGGCAGCCTCTGGCCTTGATTCCATAGTAAGATAACACCACAACCCTGAGCCTAGACTACTTGGCTAGACCTGTCTCAACCCCTCCCCACCCAGGGCAGGCTGACCCAGAGCAGCATCAGACAGATCTGTTTCAAATCCTAGTTCTCTTTCTAACCTGCAGTCTTATTGACTTAGGCTCTCAGATCCTCAGTGTCTGCAGCTGTAAAATGGGAACAAAATCTTCCTCGCAAAGTTGTGGGAAGAATTAAGCATGTGAATGTATGTGAGGCCATGTCCAGGGCCTCACAGTGGCACCTTCAGCCATCATACGTGCCCCACCCCACCCTACCCCATTGTGCATATTGCTGCCTCGAGGCTCTTGAAATCTGCCTGCACTTCCTGAGGGAATGTCAGCCTACAAGGCCCTCCGTGAATGTGTTCTGGAGTCCTTGGCTTCTCTTCTGCATCACCTCCCTGCTGGCCTGTCCACTGAGTCTGTCCAATCTCGGGTTTTTTCACAAGGAGCTGGTTTGAAAGGACAATAGCATACTGAGTGGACCAAATTGAGGCCTTAAGAGGTGTGGGCCCAGGAGTGCATGGAGACAGGACTGGAAGTGAGGATTTGGTCATCTCAAATATAAAGAGTAGAAACCAGGAGCAGGAA
>NW_006770581.1:345639-347856 GCF_000442215.2 Lipotes vexillifer | reverse complement strand
GGAATGCTGTCCCCAGGGAGCGAGGCTCCAGGGCAAAAACAAGAGCATGTGCAGCAGGATGGGGCAGGTGGGAGAATAGCAGCTCTGCAGACAATGGCTGGGAGGGCGGAGGGGTGAGCAGAGCCAGAGGTGCCCGGAGAGCCTTGACACCCAGCTCTAGGGCAAGGACCAGTGATCACCTTGGTGCAGCCCCAAGCCCCTCCAGTTCGCAAGTGACACCACCTCTTACATCAGCCGAGGGCTCAGAGTGCCTGCAGACAGAGAACAGCAGAGGCCAGGGCCCTACATCCTGCCTCAAACGACTCAAGAGGAAAAGGAGGCAGCTCAGGTTGTTTCCAGAAGTTCAGGAATTCCCCTGAAGACTAAGATGGGGACTTGACTGGCGGGAACCAGGCAGGTGGGGCAACACCTCCCACGGCCCTCCTCACTTCATTTTTCTGATTTCAGTCCGTGCACTCCCGGCTGGCACACACCTCTGTGGTTTTTACAACAGCAACAAAATATAGGAACTCACGGTGTCCTGGGGAAGGGACCCAGTTTTATATCTCGGTATGTGTACTGACTTCCACATTGCCAAAAATGGCCAGGGAGCAGTTCCCCTGGCCAGACCCTCAAAGCTTAGCTGCAACTGAGCTACCACTGTCACACAAAGACATGGGCTGGTGACAGCACAGGTAACATGCAGCCCAGCTAGGGAGGGAGTTAATCCGTGGCTTGGCCTCCACTGGAACGTAAAGAAATGATTCCTAAGTAAGAATGGCCATAATGGAATAAGCAACACTAACAGGCCATCGGTGTTCTCTAATCTTAGAAAACTTGTAATGTAGGTATTATTATGCCCATTATACAGACGGGGAAAGCAAGACTCAGAGAAATTGAGATTCAGAGAAAATAGGTAACTTATCTGAAATCAAACTGCTGATAAGTGTCAGAATCAAGGTCAGATGCAGACTTTTCTGACTCCAAAGCCCTCCACCCCCTTTTACCACTCCAGGCTGCCTTGACACAGTGGTCAACAGTGGTAAAAGCAGACCTCAGGGGCACCTCAGGTACTAGCTGGAAACTCTTACTGCCAGCAGCTCTACAGGGGTTCCCTGGCTGGCCTTGCAGAGTTGTTGCTGACCCCTGGCTGTGAGATGTTTAACACAAGGCCTGCCATGGTCCCCTTACATTGCAGGCAAGCAGGCCCAGAGCAGGACCCTGTGGTTTCGCCATCCCCCCCCAGGAAAGAGCTGCTCTCTGGGAGCCACGGGGTCCAGGGTTCATTAGCCCCGGCACAAGGTGGGCACTAGCTGGCCAGTCACTCCAGGGCTGACACCAGCAGCACACCCAGCGTTAATCACTCACCCTCCAGGCTAGCCACCAGAGCTGCGGCTTTACTCAGCTTTCTCTGTGTTGTGGCCATTTGATTATTAAACATGTAAGGAGCAGAATTGCCCCTGATCCACACCCTGGACTTGAGGAAACAAACACAGTTGGGTAGGTGCTGGGCATGGAGGTGCCTGGCTGTGGGGCACAGAGAAGGCTCATGGCCCAGCCCAGAAAGGGGAGTGGTGGTCTGGAAGGGCTTCTCAGAAAAGACTGCACCCACGATGGGCACTGGGGGATGAGGAGGAGGTGTCCCCAAAGCAAAGCAGACAAACACTCCAGGTAGCATGTGTGTTCAGAGACAAAGGTGGGGTTCAAGGCTGGAGCACAGGGAGCAGGGATGGGGTGAGGTTGTGTGTTGGGAAAGGACCATGAATGCCAGTAATGGACATGGCCCTCATCCCATGCAGTGTCCTGGGACTCCCTGTGGGGCTCTCAGCAGGGAGTGTCACAGATGGCATACAGAGACCCTCTGGTAGATGCTGAACCTGCCCAGAGGGCCCAGCCCCTGCCCTCAGGCACTCACAGCCTGCAGGGGACAGGAGGCAGGAAAAGGGATGCTGTAATACAATGCCTGAAATACAACCTTTGGAGCAGGAATCCAGCACTAAGGGGAAGGAGCAGAGGGAAGAGGGAGGAAGGAGCTGGTTATTGGGGATGAGGTGGAGTGGGGTGAGGGTGGGAGATAGTAAGAGAGGCTTCACAGAAGCAGGGACTTTGGAGAGGGAGCCTGAGGGGAGGTGAAGAAAGATAGTGGATGGGCTAGAGAGAATTGCTCCAGGGGGAAGGGCATGCAAAGGGACGAGAGAGGTGAGGCTGAAACGCAGATGGGTTTGTGCCACCGTGGGG
>NW_006770581.1:324776-345490 GCF_000442215.2 Lipotes vexillifer | reverse complement strand
ACCGCAGATGGTTTTGTGCCACCGTGAGGGATGCAGGGTGGAAGTAGGGTGGAGAGTGTGGGCAGAGGCTAGGTCTCTGTGTGAAGGTCTCCAGATGCTGAGATTCCCCCATCCTATTCCTCACCCTCCAAATCCCTGGGAGGAGTGAAATCTCTGGGGGCTCACTGTAGGTTTCAACATCATTAACTCCTGATATGCTCTGACCACTCTACGACACAATTTCTTCATGTGTGCATATCTTTTTTCATCTTTGACTGTATAACTCTTTATATTTTGTATATATCTTTTAAAAATCTGATACTGGAGTGCTGCTTGGCAATTTTCTTATTATTGAAAATACAAAAATCAACAAGTGTTTCCTGCCGTCTTTTTTTTTTTTTGCATACTACTTTTCACATCCAAGTATATTTTACTTGTAATTGATGTACAAAGTTTTAATGCATTAATCATCCATCATCATACCATAAGTGCATTCTGTGTTGCTCTTTTCCTTAAATTATCAGATTTAATGACCAAGAAGCATCGTCTTGGTCGAATCCCCATAATTGACTCTCTTACTCCCTATTAATGGGATGCTCTGGGCATCTCCACTGCTGTTATGGGCAATGCTGGGAGAAAGGATCCCCATGCAATCTTTTTGTTTGCTGTGAATTATCTATGAAGATGAATTCTCAAAAAAAGGATTAACCATTGGCCAAAAGGGAAGAGCAGTTTTCACACTCCTGCCAAATGTTGACTACATCTCTCCAGAAGTGTTCTGTCAGCTTTTTAGTGGTAGTGTTCCTAATGCAAAGCATGCAGACTTATCAGGTGGAACCAGGCTCGAATCCCAGACAAAGCACTTACTGTCTGAGGGCAAAGGACCTTACCTCTCTGAGCCTCCATCTTCTCATCTGTAAAGTGGGAGTGATGAAACTGATCTCACTGTGGGGATCAAATGAGATTGCAAATACCAGTGCCCTATCTAGTGTCCAGCTTGTTGTAAGCACTATATCCATTCTTCTTATCCTCCATCCTTTCTTTCTTCTTGGAATTATGTAGGACGAGTGACTTTTCACTTCTCTAACTTCCTATCCTTCTTGAACCATGTTCCTCACAAAAGCCTTAGCCATGGAACAAGAAGCATCATTTCTCTGAAGGGTGCTTCCCAGCAGAAATATAAAACCAGCCACAGATTCAAGCCGCACGTGTAATTTTAAATTTGGGGGCAGCCACATTTAGAAAGTAAGAATAAATAGGTTAAATTAGGTAAATCTATCTGTTTAAATATATTTAAAAATATATTTTATTTAAGCCAATATATCAAAATATTATTTTAATATGCAATCAATATTTTCAAGTGTTAATGAGATAAGATAGTTTATATTTCTTTTGTTGTTTGTTTGTAATATCTTTGAAATCTGAGGTGCATTTTACAACTTACAGCACATCTCAGTTCAGACTGGCCACTTTTCAGGGATGGCTATAAGTTATTGTATTGGATAACGCAGATCTGGACTTTGAGACTTAAGTGTTTAACAGGTGTGCGGAGGGCTTAGAAATGTTGCCTGGAGACATCATTTCCCATGCAAAATGCAGGTGCATTTTGATGGTTTGAAGCCCTTGGAGGGAGACAACGAAAGCAAGGCCCTAGTTGTAAATAAAATGGGTGTGAGCTCTACAGTGTGGCTCAAGGAACTCTGAGGAGCTCATCTTCCTGCTTCCCCTTCTGCACAAAATATCTCCACTCCTGAAACCAAGTCCCGGTAAAATCGAGTTCCTCTGCTGAATTTTAAACCCTCTATCCAAAACTTCATTCGAAAGAGAATGAGAAAGATCTTGTCCAGCACCTGTTCCCCTCAGGATTGAAGAGTAACAGATGAAAGGGGGAATTGAAACTGAGCAGGACCCTATGGGGCCCTCCCGGGTGAAAAAGACCCTCCATACCCCCCATTTCTTACTTATAGGGGGAAAAAAAAGCTTTAGTCTCCTAAGCCTTCTCCGTGTTCCAAAGAGCAGACTCAAGCAGTTAATGATTAGGACAGGAGAGCCACGGGACTCCTAGTTCCTCCTGAAGGGAAATAGATAACCATCTGATGCTTATCTTTGAGTTGTTCTGTAGAAACTAAGACCCCCACCCAGGTAGAGGATGGTGACTCAGGCTGAGCACAAGCACGTAGACCCCAGACTGGTCGGAACCAGAAGGTTGATGATTGAGATTCCCGAAACATCACCGTTACCGTAGCACCAACTGGTCCATGAACTGATCACATATGCTACGACCCTATCCCTTTTACCGTTTTCGCCTTTAAAAACCTCGTGCGCCAGCCGAGCTTAGGCCTCCTATCTTCTGAGTCAGCGCCTCCTCGATTGATAAACCTTTCTCTGCGCCAAACTCCGATGTTTTGGTTTGTTTTGTGTAACAACACCCCCTCCCCCAAGTGGCCACGCTGCCTTGCTTTTCTAGCATGAAGGCCACCTGGGGGGGCGTGCCAAGAATTCATTCCTCCGCTTGATGTCTAATAGGCATCTCCACCTTTACATATGTCCACATCGATATTCTGGAATAATCACCACCTTGCAGATAAGTTCCTTCCACCCTTGACCCAGCTGAGTAAATGACAGTTCCAGTCTCTGTGTTGCTCTGGAATCATCTTAAATTTCTCTCTCCCCACCCAACGCTTGCAACACTGTCAAATCCCTCTCAAAAATATCTAGAATCTCACCACTCTGACCACCTCTCATTATTTCTGTTACTATCAATTTGGGGCCACAGCCACCATCACCTCCAGCCTGGATTATTACAGCAGCCTCTTAACTGGTAGAGTCTTTCTTCTCCCTTTGATACCCATAAAAAGTGATTTTTCTTTAAAATGGGAGCATATATCAGCAAGAGTCAAAAAAACATATTTTTAAAGACAGTGGCAATGATATAAAAATAAACCCTTTAAGAATAAATCTAGGCAAAGTGTGCACTAATTTTATAAAGAAAATTATAAAATTTTATTTAGATATTTTAATGAAGACCTAAATAAATAAGGAAACAAACCATGTTCATGAATTGGCGGAGTCATGTTCATAAAGATATCACTTCTCTTCAAATTATATTTCTAATAAAATCTGAACATAACTTTTTGTTGAAGCTGATTCTAAAATCCATATTAAGTAAGAAGGAACCAAGAATGTCAAGCCAGAATGAAAGAAGAAGAAAAAAATGAGGAGATTCTTTCCATATACCAAAATTTATTATAAGCCTCTAGTTAATAATATTATTTAGTGCTGGCAAAGGGAGAAACACATTGACAGAAGAGAGCCAAGGAACAGACCCACTACACAGATTTACAACAGAGTTGTAGATTAGTGGCTAAAGAATGGCCTTTTTGATTTGTGGAGCTAAGACTCTTGGTTATGCATGTAGAAAGAACAAAATAAAATAAAACATTACCTGCTACCTCACACCATACAGGAAAGTCATTACTAGGTAGGATTAAAGACTAAATGTGAAGGGCAAAATTATTTTTTAAAATTTAATAATGTAAGAGAATAATTTTATGACTTTATAGTGGAGGATACTCTCTTAGACAATACACAGTATATATCATAAAAGAACATATGGGTAAATTAAGCTTTTTTGAAACTGAGAAATTCAATCATTAATAGAAATAACATAAGGAGACAAGGCACAAATAAGAGACAAGTATTTATAACATACATAACAAACAAAGAATTAACATCTGAATAGGCACCGAATTACAGAAAACCAATAGGATAAAAGACAGATGCCCCATAGAGAAAAAGATTTGAAGAGGAAAAAGAATTTAGAGTGAGCAATAAGCATATAAACAGATGGCCAACCTTAGTAATTCAAAGACTACGAATTCAAAACATTAGGTGGCTTTTCATTTGCACTGAATTGGTATAAAACTCTAACAAGATCAAATGTTGGTGAAGATGCAGAGCAACGGAAACTTTTACGTATTGCTGATGAGTGGGTAACGTGGTACGATTGGCTTGGAAAAAGTTTTGATATCATCCAATAAGGCTGAAGATTTATATACCCTACTACCTACGAATTCTACTTCTAGGATATATACACCCTAGGGAATTCTTGCACACACGCCCCAGGATATATGTACAAAGAGAGTCCCACTAGCACTTACAAGTGCTAACAGCACCTAGCAGCTCATAATAGGAAAAAAAAAAAAAAAACACCTAGAAATATCCCAAGTGCACACCGGCAGTATATTGGGAGAGTATACTGAGGTATATTCATGTATAACAGAATACTACCCAGCAATAAACGTGAATGAATTAGAGGCACATGCAACAATATGAAGGAATATCAGAAACATAATTTTGAGGCAATTCAGCAAGTCTTAAAAGAATATTTAATTGCTATTTACAAAGGTCAAAACCATGCAAAACCAAATAACATATTTAGCAATTTAAATATACAAGGTTGAACTATAAGGAAAGGCAAAAGAACAATAAGCCCAAAATTCATATCAACAGCTCTGAAGAGACAGAGAAGGATGAGCACACAGATGACTTCAAAGATGCTGACGATCTTTAAAACAACACTAAGGTGACAGCACACAGGGTTTATGCAATTTTTATTCCTTATACCCTATACGCTTTTTCTAAATTTTCTTCTCTATCTACTCAATATTTCAAAACTTCCCAAGTCTGGGGGACTACAGCCCAGGTCCTCACACTGGACAGGAAGGCCCTCCCTGACCTGACTCAACCCCAGCCCTCTCTGGCCAGGTCACCTGGCACACTCCTCAGCCTTCTCTGCCACCCTGGTCTCCACCAAGCCTCCTCCTCTGCACCTTGACCCTCTCAGTTCCCCCTGCCAAGAAAGCTTCTCAGAAATGCACATGGCTCAGGCCCTCCCTTCCTTCAGGCCTCCACTCAGAAGACATGTGCTTTCCTGGGCTTCCTGACCCCTACTCCCTACCCTCTGCTCTCCAGCCCACTGGAGCCTGTGGCACTGGGCACCACCCTCCCCTGACCACTGACCCGGCCGTCTTCAGCAGTGTCTGGCAGGAAGTGGCTCTCAATAAATGTTTGTTTGACAATTAAATGGATGACTATGCAGAAAATCATATTAAAATTGAAACTTTCCATGGAAAAGGTAACACACGAACTCCTTAGTTACCAGATTAGCTCCTCATGCTTCAGAGAGGTTGGGACGAAGGATTGGTTCTGTGTTCTATAAGGTGCACTTTTAGGTGGGGAGAAAAGAGCTAATTCTTGAAACCAGTGGGCCTGCTGATTCAAAAATATTGATGTTGCTAAGGTTTGACGTGGTAATTCGGATGAGGAAAGGATGGCCCCAAGGGGTACCTACTTACCAGATGCCCAGCAGTGTGACCACAGGGCCAGGAAGGAGCCAGATCTCTTGGTGACCAGTCTGAAGTGGCCCCCTCTGTTTGGGATCCTTCAGAGGCCCACATGGGGGGTGGGTAGGGGAGTCTCACGGCCAGCCCCTCTCTCCACCCCTGGACAGCTGGCAGACACGGGCCCGTGTCCAGTCTCTCCTAGGTGTGGCAGGTCACCTTCCTTAACAGAACCATGAGAAAGGGCTTGACCTGAAGTAGGAGGATGAGGAACAGTGCCAGAGCCTGGCCTGGCTCAGCAAAGCGCAACAGTGAGAAACACCCCAACACTGAGACACCCCAAGAGTGGGATACCCCAGGAGACCCAGACATCGGAGTGACCCTGAGCACATGTGCCACCTGCCCTGCACATACTTCCTGCTCCTCAGCTTACCTCCTCTCCCACACCCACAAACCCAGATCAGGCACTGGTGGTCACATGTGCTCCCATGCTCAGCTTTCCAGGAGGCGGCCAGTCAGCCTGCCCTGGAAGACAGGACCCCCATGCCCACCTCTGGGCTGACCTAGCGTTGCCAAGAGCAAGGTGACCTACCTGGAGTATGTCCGTCAGGGCCTAGAGACGTCAGATGGCATGGGCGCCCCCATAACCAGCCACAGCCCCTCAGGCTTAGGGGAAGAGGACCGAGCCCAGAATCTTCAGTCTTTAACGATGTTTCACTATGAATCACTTGAGCTGGGTTTCTGCTCATTTCCTGGAGAAAGCAGAAGTGGAGAGTCGACAGATGCCTGATTCTGCCCACTTCCCAGCCATCAGCAGAGCTGCCTGAGTTCTGGTGGGTGACCCGGGCCCTGTAGAAAAGCCGCTTAGGGCAGTGTATGGTCAAGCAGTGCTGGGTGGGGCTAAGGGAAAACTAGTAAGAGTGGACGCAGAGTTCACTCAGCCCTGGACTATCTGGCTGGACTTTCCTCCTGTCCTTGGCCTCACCTCTCCTCTCTGAGCCTCTGGTAAAGCACAGGGAACTATACTCGATGTTTTGTAATAACCTATAAGGGAAAAGAGTCTGAAAAAGAAGATATATATCTCTATATATGTGTATACATATATGTGTATATATATATATATATATATATATATATATATATATAAATGAATTGCTGTGCTGTACACCTGAAACTAACACAATATTGTAAATCAACTATACTTCAATTTAAAAAAGGAAAAAAAAACAATAACAACAAAAAAAAGAGAAGGGAGTCCCTTAAGATCAGTGGGTAACATTAAAGTGATGATGAAAGAAAAGTTTAAGTAATAGAATGAAGTTCTCTGGAATTCAGCATCAAGATTCTCACTCCTTTGGGCTTATTAGGTTGAATCATTTCATATCATCTCTCCATAGCATCATCCATGTAGGACCAGCCAGCATGTCCATTCAGACACAATATCTCCCTGTGCCGCATGAGCAAGAGCAGTGGTTAGCACAAATGCCTGATCCTTAAAGCTAGCTCATCACCTGTTTCTAGTGCACAATCAATTGACCGTTTATGAGTAACTATAAGTGAGAAGCCACATCATCTTTTATGGGAGGCAAAAGGCTCTGAGACTGATTCAAAGGATGAAAACATTTGTAGTAATATCTCAACTCTTGCCAGTGCAAACTGGCCAGTAGATAGCAGTCAACCTAGGAGACCTGTCCAGCTTAAGACCTCGTCACATGCCCACGTTGACCCCACACACACTTCCCAACAGTAGTCAGAGGTACCAACATCCCTGATCAAATTCTCATTTCTCACTCGACCGTTCATGGGTAGAAAAGAAGCTAGAATGGAAAGTGGAAGGGTTCTGCACACAGATCACCTTGAGACATGCAAGAGGTGTATGCAAGTATCACCTCGTCAAGCCAGAATGGGCTCCAATTTTTTTAGAGCAACAAATTAAGCTCCTGGTTATACTATATTCCAGAACCATTGTACTATAGTGTGTACCATTATGGAGAAATGTGTTAATTTTCTCAGCATATGGTGCAAGACTCTTCCTAGGGAGGTACCTGATCTGTTGACTAAAATGATAGGTTAGCGGAGTCTGCACTCCTGGGTGGAAAATCTGGGTTGCAATTCTCATTACTGCCCAAAAGGAATTAACATCTTTAAGTCTGGTTCTTATTTGTAGAATGAGACAAATGTAATGTTGTAAGAAACAAATCAATATTTGCAAGAGGATTTTTAAATGCTAAAAATGTCTGTACAAATGTGAGTTATTATTATTGAGAGAGTTGACCATGCAAAGACACTGAAGCTGCCAGGACAACTATGAACTGCTCATGTAAATATATATTTTTGTTGAGGGGAAATGTGAGATTCTGTAATTTTTTTAAAATATCTAAAAATAGCAATTATACTTCTGCTTCCAGTTATGACAGGAGATAACCTCCCACTGAAGGAAACTCTAAAAAAGACAAATATATGAGACAATTGTTTTCAGGCATTGAGTAGCAGGCATCATAAGACTGATCCTTGAGATAAGAAAAACACACAAGGTGAGCCCCACAGCTGCCCTGGCTTTCTTCTTATAGGTGTTTTCCTGCCATGGTACAGGGAGGTGGATCCAGCCCCAGGGGCAGTAATATCCTTGAACTAAAAAGGTGTAAGTCAGAGAGTTCCAAGTTTCTTAAGAGGCCAGAATTTTCAGGGCGGGGGCCTGAGAAGGGTGTGTTTTGTGGGAATTCATTGTGTGTGTCCTTGGCCGAGGGTTGCCTATACATGCCTGGGGTAAGACCCCAAGAGATCACCTGCTCCAAGGCTGAGAACTGAGGTAATAGAGATTGGGCCCTGTTCACAGTGTTAGAGTTCCATACCATCCAGAGTGGAGAGACCTCCCTGAGCATCTTGGGATTTCACCTTACACCCCAGAAAAGCCAAACCTGAGAAATAAGAACTACAGCCGAGAGTAGGAGCCATGAACTGGAACAAGTTCAAGCTTGAAACAAAACAGCCCTAACGAAGAATAAAAGGCTGGCAGAACCAAAAGGATATTCCAGTAATTTAACTGTCAACCAGGAAAAAACACATCATCCTTTAAAGGAAGAAAACATAATGCAGCATCCCTTCAGTGTGGCATCCACGCTGTCCAGCATACAACTAAAATTAGTAGAAATCTGAAAGAACAGAAAAATGTGACTCATAAGAAGAAAAATAACTATCCATAGGAATATATCCCAAGATGAACCAGATGTTGGAATTATCACACAAGGACTGTAAAGCAGCTATTGGAAATATATTCAAGGACCTAAAAGAAGAGATAGCCATTATAATTGAAAGGTGGGAAATTTCAGGAAGTAAATGGAAAGTATAAGAAGATTTGGATGTAAGTTCTGGAAGTGAAAAGCATATCTGCAACGAAAATTTTACTAATAGCCAAACAGCAGATCAGTGAGTGCAAACTAAAAAAAAAGAAAAGTTAATGAACTTGAAGATTGATGAACAGAAATTATTCAATCTGAAGGACAGAGAGAAAAAAGATTGAAGAAAAACAAACACACACTCAGTTGCCTTTGGGACAATATCAAATGGTATAATATATGTGTATCTGGAGTCCCAGAGAGAAAGAAGAGAGAGAAGAGAACCGAAAAAAAAATTTGAAGAAAAATATTTGAAAATATCAAAGTTTGTTGAGAAACAGCAAATTGCAGATAAAATAAGCTTAGTAAACCCCAGGAAGAACAAAATGGATAGAAAACCACCCTTAGGCAGATCATGGTCAAGCTCCTGAAAATCAGAAATAAAAAATTATCTTAACAGTAAGAGAAAAGAAATTACATATTGGGGAACAAAAACAAAATTAGGCAGATGTTTTATCAGAAACAATGGAAATCATAAGACAATGGAAAGATATCTCTAGCATACTAGAAGAAAAAAGATTGTTAACCCAATTATCCTTGAAAAACTGAGGATGAAACAAAGTTATTTGCAGATTAATGACAGCTGACATCATTCATCTCCAGAAGACTTGCACTACAAGAAATTCTAAAGGAAGTTTTTGTGGCTAGACTCCAGATGGTAACATGAATCTACAGAAGGGAAAGAAGAACACTATTAATGGCTAATATGTGAGCAAATATAAACAAACTATGTACTTTTTCTTATCTTAATTTCTTCAAAAGACTATAACTACTTAAAGCAAACAGTGTAACACTGTACTTTGGAGTTTATACCATCCCCAGTTCATATACATTGTAGATGAAACATATATGACAACAATTGCACAAAAGATGAAGGAGTGAATGGAAACATGCTATTGTAAGCTTTTCACATTTTATATGAAATAATACTTTATTAACTAAGTAATAACAAAATTGTGGTATTTTATTTATAGCTTTGTGACGAAGATGTCAGGAAAGTCAGAGTTCAGTTCTAGTTAACAAACTCATACTGAGCATCTATTCTGGGCCAGATCCCAGCTAGATCCTAAAGAAACAGAGATGAATAAGGCAAACTTGTGTTAGGATGATTTCCTACAACAATTGTTCAAGTAGGCAGGTGATTCGCCCAATATGATTCAGGAACACAAACTCCTTTGTGCCTTAGAGTGTTGTTGTCATCTGCATCCAATCAGCAAAAGGAGAAAGGGAGAGCACAAAGCACGTCTCCACACATAAAAGCCCACCCTATAGGTGGCACGTATCTCTGGCTCACATTCCATTTTAAGTGCATGGCCATCTCTAATGTCAAGAAAGGCTGGGACATGCAGTCCAGTCATGTGTCAGCCTTAACCTATTATTAGGGAAAATGCATTTTGGTAGGCTACCAGTCTCTGCCATACTCTCTTCAGAGACATAATCTACACTTCAAACAATGCACAAAAAATGTTAATGATATTTTTCTGAATTTTAAAATAGTTCATGTTAATTTTATGCATGATAAAAAGTATAAGAAATAGAGAATAAAATAAAAATTGGTAATACTCTAAGTACCCTAAACAGCTAAGCAATAGCTATGCTGACAACAGCATTACATTCTTTTTTTCCATGTTTACCAAAGTATATTTCTTTGATCTTAATTTTTTCTTAATAAATTTAAAATCATGCCACAAATTCTACTTCTTAACCTGTTCTTTTTTTTTTTTTTTCACTTAATTCATCCTAAACACTCTCCTATTTCATTATTACAATGTATTTTCTACACCAAGTTTGGGATCAAGAAGGAGGAAAACTATTTACATAGCAGGGGGATTTTTTTTTTTTTTAACCTGGAGAGAAAGCAACTTCCTTGGAACTAGCTGTATTTACACATTCCCTGTGAGGATTATGATGAACTCCAGAAAAACAGAGGGAATCCAACCAGCAAATTGTATTTCTTCAGGGATGAAGGGTATGAGTCCTGGAGCAACTGGAAAATACTTCCGCAGGACACCCGGAGCCCACAGGAACAATGCTAGCTATGGCTGGTGACAAGGGGAGACTTGGAGAAGGGAGAGAAGATTGGAAAACTACAAGTGGGCAAATACTTTCCTAATTTTCAAAAATACCTGGAGGTTGGAATCTACAACTCCAGTTGGTAGGACTGACATAAAACTCAAAAGGAGCCCATCAAAAGATAAAGAAGAATCATAGGCTACCATTCAGTTAAATGCAGGCTATTCAACCCACTTCAATCAGCATAATGATTTGCCAGGACCAAGTCCTAAGCTGGGTTCTGCAAACACAAATAATAGGTAAGAATGCCTTCCCCAAGGAGCTTTCAAACCTTTCAACAACTTTTAGGCTAAGCTTATTTACCTTTCTTTTTTAAAAATTTTTTTTCATTGAAGAATAGTTGATTAATACAACAATACAATGTTGTATTAATTTCTGCTGTACAGCAAAGTGATTCAGTTGTACATATATATATATATATATATATATATATACATTTTTTAATATCCTTTTCCATTATGGTTTATCACAGGATATTGAATATAGTTCCCTGTGTTATACAGTAGGATCTTGTTTATCCATTCTATATATAATAGTTTGCATTTGCCAATTCCAAACTCCCAATCCATCCCATCCCCACTCCCCTCCCCCTTGGCAATCACAAGTCTCTTCTCTGTGTCTGTAAGTCTGTTTCTGTTTCATAGGTAGGTTCATTTGTGTGATATTTTAGATTCCACATATAAGTGATATCATATGGTATTTATCTTTCTCTTTCTGACTTACTTCACTTAGTATGATAATCTCTAGTTCCATCCATGTCGCTGCAAATGTAAGCTTACTTATCTTCGGTGGATGAGAAGATATTGCATCACTGTGGATGTGAGCTTCTGTAAGACATTGGTTAAGGCCTCTCACGATTGACACTTCCATTTATTCCACTTCCATCTCCTCAGCACTATCATATGACTGACACTGTGCAAGATGCCTGGGGTGATAAGATCCAGTCTGTCTTTGAGGAGGTCACAGACATCACATACACCCCATACAGATCTCAGCTGCCATGCACAGCCACACACCTGTCATGCCAAAACGGTTTTATTTTGGGGAAGTAAGAATAGACAGCTGAAACTTCAGTTTAATTCTGAGTGCCTTTATGCCTTCACACTATTGGCGTGGCACTGATAGAAATTAGATCCTCCCTAAAGATTTTTGACGTGGGGGGAGATCTCATGGGACCGGAGTGAGAATATCAGGGAGAGGCAGGCTTGGAAGTGGAGTGTATTGCAGCTTCTGGCGATAAGGAAGGTGAAGAAATGATTCTTTGAAAAGATTCATGAGACACAAAGCCTTTTCAAGGAATGGTGCTGAAACAACATGGATCTCCATGATGAAAATAAATCAGTCTCAATTCCTACCTCACACCACACACACAAAATCAAGGTGTTTCTTAGATTGAAATGAAAAAGCTCAAACTATAATGCTCCTAGGAGAAAACATGGGAGAGTATCTAGGCAACCTGAGGGTAAAGCACTAAGCACCTTGAAATAGGCAGCAACACCTCCCCCATCACCGAGAGGACAGAGAGTGCCGGGACAGGGTGCTGGAGGGGGGCCAAGAAGCAGATGGGCAGGAAGGGGGAGACACCCTGAGGGAAGGGTGGTGGAGGCCCACCGGGAATGTGCAGGAGGCCAGCGTTCCCAGCGCAGGTTACACGGGAAGCGCTGGATGCAGCTGTGTTCAGCATTCCCGGGTGGTGACCAGTAGCACCCAAGGCTCTGATAGGCACCCTCAGGCTGAGAACTAGGACGGACTCCCTGAGCAAATGCTAAATGAGGACAGCGCACACTGGCACTGACGTCTGGGCACCGTGGCTTCCACATCTTGGAGGGAGGCTGGGGCAGAGGATGAAGATAGTTTCTGGACACAAGCCTGTTCTTTGCTGTCCTTAGCGAAGTCTCAGGAAGGGTCTGGACAGGAGGTGTGTCCTCAACACCCCATCTCCCCTCTCCCAGCTGGCTGGACTCTTGGTGCTTCTCCTACATGCCTTACTGGGTAGGTTTTTGGTGGGAGGCACAGAAAACAAGTGACTGGCTTGGCCTAAGTGAGCAGGAGGTGCTGGCCCCTTGCTCCCTGCTCTCTGCATCTTTCCACATGTCGGACTCCGGCCAGCTCCCTCCCAGGCTCACAGCACTCACAGCAGAACATGGTCCCGCACGGCTCCAGAGTGTCCTCCCTCGTGTGAGGTCCAGCCTCACAGACAGAGATGCTCTCTACTCTTCGTCTCCATTTGGATCAGTGAACACTTGGACCAACCAAATGTGGACTGGATGGGACCTGGGAAGTGGAATGCCCACCCGGCTCATATTGAGCAAACTGCCTGCCTGGCTGCAGCCACATGGGGGCTGGGTAGGGAAGGCTGTCTCATCAGTGATCCTTACCGCCCCCAGCCCGGCCAGATGCTCATGCCCCAAAGAGGTCACCCTGCAGCCAGTCACTGCCAGACAGCTATGCATGTCCTCTTCTTGAGCTGGAGGAGATGCTGAGTGAGATGTTGCCATGTTTGACTCTGGAGGAGGGGAGAGGGACCCCAAGGCCTGGGAGGCTGAGGTTGGTGGGTTCAGAAGGGCTGGGTGAGGTTAGCAGTGCTCCCCCTGAGAACAGCACTGAGAGGCAAGGTCAAGGTGGTGGAGCAGAAAGAGCAGGGTGGCCAAGCTTCTGTTCTTGGAGGTGTGAACTTGGTCAAGGTCAGATGACTCCCTGTGGAGGAGCCTCCCTCCCGCCAAGCTCCTGCCAAGATGGATGAGATGATGTATAGGAAGGGAAGCACCCTCTTCCACGTCCCAGGGCCATTCCTCGGGTCCCGGGTCCTCTGCCACAGGGTGCAGAGCCCAATGCTTCCACAGCCGTCCTGGGGGCCCCTTTGCTCTGGCACACCCCCCTCCAGACAGCAGCTTTCAGTTACAGTGGAAGCAGGTGGGCGGGGGGGACTGCAGGTGGGGCTGGCTCCACACTTCAGCAGCCACCTTGCCAGCTGGCCTGTGGCCCCTGTGGGCCTCCGCTCAGGCGCAGCTCCCGGATGTGCCCTGCAGAAAAAGATGGTGCGGAAGAGATCAACGTGAGCTCCGCACATCAGCAGGAGCAGGGAGGCCACATTTCCCACCAGAGGCTCTGAGCTCATGTGGACCCTGTCCTCTCCCTCCCAGGAGCATCATTCCCAGCAGCCAGGAGGCCTGACAGAGGAAGGGACAGCTCAAGGACCGGCCACACCTTGCTGGGGGCCGGGTGGGGGAGAGCAGGAGGGAAAAGGTGATCTCCGGCACATTCCTTAAGTGCACTGAGACTGTTTCCTCATCCAAAGATGAAGACAATTACAGCTGTTTCATACTGATTGTGCGTTAATGAGAATTAAATAGAATACGTGTGTAAAGCTGGCAGGTCAGGCCACCCTCCTCTTCCCACGAGGGCCCTACTTGGGGGCACATCCTTTACTCTCTGCAGAGTACAGTTCCAGGGACCTCAAGGGACAGATAAGAGAGGGGGTTTCCTTCCCCACACCGCCCTGCCCCTGAATTGCTGGGAAGAAACCCCCCCTCTCCAGGCTGCATGCTGCCCCCTGCTGAGGGGACCGTGAGCCCTGAGGTTCTCTAAGGTGGGAGACTGAGGCATCGACTTCTTATTTGGGGAATCACTGCATTTCCTGGAGGGGGAGGAGGGATGATGCCTTGGACGATATTATCTTACCTTAACTGTCTTAATCCTTCACTGTGGAGAAAAGGAACCTGCCAAATTAAGCCACTAAACTGTAGGACTCTGAGTAAGGCATCTAACTGCCTTGGGCCTTCCTTTCCATTCACATAAATTTAGGGTAATGAGGAATAGATAGTAAGAATGCACCATACGGCCAAGTGCAATGTTTAGCCCATTATGAATAGGTGTGGTGTAGATAAGCACAAAAACGTGGGCACTCCCCTGTGTAACTAGCAAATCCCCCTGGCTGGAGGGCGAAGGTGGAGGCCATGGGCACTGGAAAGAGGGATTAAATGTGACTGCAGGGCTTTCAAGATGTTTGCATATGTGGTTGAAAGCAAACTATACTGTAAAAGGGATTACGGCAAAGTATATGCGGTCTAGACCAGAGGAAGCAGAAGTTGCTTTTTTAGCAGTACTTACGTTTTCTTTTTTTACTTATAAAATTATACCTACACATGGAAATAAAATTCAGCTTATAAGAACATAAAAAGTAGTTTCCCTTTGTCCACGATCATTCTCCCCTCTGCCCAAATAATCACTAAAAGCGATCGCTTTTGGATCTTCCGATGGTTACCGTTACAACTTTAAGACTTTTCTACTTTAGGATTAATTTTAGATGGCACCTTTAGACCTGCAGACATGAAAAATAAGAAAATTAGCATGCTTACACTATTTTCCTCTTCCTCTCCCACACTCCTTCCTGCTTTGTAATTATATTTTTATTTTATTCCTCCAAATGTTGCCTTTCCAGCTTTGTTCACTGTATTTTTATAATTCTTTCTAGTAATTGCCTTTCTGACTTTAAACAGTATATTTACTTTTCTATGTACTAAATTAAGACAGTATTTGCTACTCTGCAAGACAAGGATCCTAGCTTAGTTTATTCTTCCTTATTCTCTCCTCCACCTATCTTTGTTTCTTATATTATTGTATTCCTGTCATTGTGGTTTAAAATGTTTGTGTTAGTTAACTAAAAGTCTCTTCCTTGCTTTGTCAATATGTTGACTCTAAAAACTAGAAAACAAATAAACAACATTGATGATATGGTGGTTTAAATCATAATATTCACTGTAGAACCAAGAAACAGGATTGACTCAGAGAGGAGAAAAATACCCATGTGTCATTAAACTTTCAAGTTAAATTATATGTTATATAAACTTATCAATAAACAAATCATATTTAAAACAAAGGTAATAAGTACTTAAAATCAACTCATTTTGTTACCTTTTGCTCTTGTGCTGTTGAGGTCACCAGTACCTAATGCATCTGTGTGGTGGACAAGCCCTATAATGGTGCCCTGAGGCACAGCTCCCAACTCTGCATTTAGTGACGTCATGCCAGTACTTTGAAATTGACCATGGTGGGAGAATTTACATCATGGAAACTGGAAAATGCTAGAAACAAGTGCTTAAATTATTGTTTTGTTGACTAGACTTAAGTAGTGGAGAAAGTGTTATTAATGCAGATTAAATTTAAATTGTGCTGGGTCTATACCCATCACGTTGTGAATAGCACCAAAAAAATTGAGGAAATATTTTTCCAGTGTCTGAAAATGATTGTCCAATTCAGCAAAGTCACTCAGAACACTGACAATGGAGTAAAGTTCTCACATACATAGTGCTAAAGCTGAAAATTGTTTCAGTTTAAGGAATATTATCTGTATGAGGGTGAGAAATAGTTTAACAGTAGATTACATATTAGATTTAATGACTATAAATTATTGGGTAGAGCCTTGTGGATTAGGATGCAACTCCATTTGTCAAATCATGGCTAAATTGAGACTATATAGGTCGGCTACAGAGTCAAGAGTTTGGCAAAAATTAATAAAAGTATTATATAAGAATCAATTGGCTGTATGGAATTTGCAACAGAAAATTGTATGTTTTTCTTATTATTTGTGAATTATGTGCTACACATACTTTACATCAGTAAAATTTATAATAAACTTAGGCAGATGGATAGATGGATGCATTTGTTGAAAACCGACTGTTAAGCATTTACCAGCACACCACTGTCTCAGAGGCTTGCTGATCCTACCATTACATCACATAAGAAACTAGGAGGAAATGGAGAGAAACGCCTCCTCCTCCCATGCTCCAGGGCCAGTGGTCCCAGGGGCTATAGGACTCATTAGAAGGACAGCCAGGGCTCTTCATGGAGGACAGGGGAACAGCAGTGCTGACAGGGTGGGTCACGCCTCTCTGAGCCTTCACCTTCACATCTCTAAAAAGGGGCTGCTGATCCCTGCCCCTCGGCCTCTTGGGGCATCCGTGAGGATGTGCAGGCACAGTGGCAGTGCTTGCTCCTGAAGAGAGGTGTCCCCATCCCCACCATCAGTTACCAATAGAACCTGTGGCCCAAACAACCCATGGTCACCCACTGCCAGGCTCCCCCAGAGACCCTGGGAAGCTGCAAGCACCAGAGCCATTGCAGAGACTGGCCTGATTCTGAAGTATGCGGAAGAGGCGGAGAGGCAGGCCACTTCTGCTTTCTCCTCACACACACTGAGGTACCAGCCCAGAGAGCACATTTGAATTCTCAAACCTCAGCCGCAGGTTCACTCCAAGTTCTGAGGGAACACTGACAGGCAGTTTCATTACAGCTCATTATGGCTGGGTCCTCTGCAGAAGCACCTCTCTGCGCTTCTAGAGAGCCATGAAATGTGGGAATGATTGATCCAAATACGGGTGGATGTGACTATGACCCACAGAGATTGCCCTTTCCTTCCATACATTCCTTTCAGGAGACCCCAAACTTAAAGTATTTTATTTACCCTTCTGTGAATCTATCCTAAGGAAATGACCCACTATTCAGAAAAGGCTTGTTTCATATTGGCCTCAAATCTTTTTTAAAATAATGGAATGATGGGAGGACATAAATGCAAAAGCAAATCTTTGTGTGAAAATGCACTCTCTGCATTGTTGGAAATAATGTGAAATGTTCAATTTCAGAAGACTTTAAAATAACCTATTATACAGTCATTAATATGTCATTTCAGATGTTAGTTTTAACACCATGAAGAAATGCTTGATTTATAATGTTCAGTTAAAAAGCAGATTAGCAGCATCATGGCTGTGAGCACGTGCTCTGGGATCAGAGCACCTGGGTTTGAGTCCTGCCTCTGTCCCTCGTTAGCTGCCTTGGGCAACTAACTTCAGTTCTTTAAGCCTCAACTTTCTCATTGGTACACGGACCCTAGCAATACCCTTCTTCAAGGGTGGTTGTGAGGACAACAATGGCGATTCACAGCACCTGGCACATTGTAAGTCTTTGACGTCATCTATAATCAGCATCGTTACTGCATCTATGGCAAAATCCACCCACATAAGATACCAGAGGGAAATATCACAAAGTGCTCCTAGTAGTTATTGCTGGATGAAGCAACAGGAAGAGAGATCTTATCCCGGTTCCTGCCTTTCTGGGATAGAATTCTTTCTCCTCCTCTGCCCCCTGCAACGCCCTACACTTGCCCCCCCTGCTCATCCATTCTGCAAATCACTGTTAGAGTTGCCTCCTTGCTTTTCCAGTCTGTGAGCTCTTGAGTCAGGGACTCTTTATTATTCATTCTGTAGCCCCTGCCCCAAGCACAGAACCTGGCAAACAGTGGGTGCTCAATCAAACATTTAATTGTCAAATTTCTCCAAGTTTTATCGAAGAGTGTCTCAGATATCTACTGGTGTATGACAAAATACAATGGCTTAAAATAACAGCTGTGTATTGCGTCTCACGATTCTGAGGGACAGGAAGCAGGCAGGGCTCAGCTGGGCAGTTCTTCTGCTCCACTTAGTGTGGGCTGGGAGCCGCCACCTGCATTCAGGTGGGGGCTGGGAGGGGCTGGAATATCCAGGAAGCTTTATTCACACGACTGGTGCCTCAGTGCTCCTGGCAGCCTCTCTTTTCTCGTTGGAGAAACGAGAGGCCTCTCATCACTCGTTGGACTTTAACACATGCCTTTAACAACAGAGCAGCTGACTTCCTGGGAGAGAAAAGTGAAGCTGACAGGCTTCTTAGGGGCTATGTGCAGAAATGTCTCAGCATCACCTCCCATCTCTTGATGGGAGAAGGGGAATTATATTCACTAATTATCATATATGTTTTGCCTTTTGATCTTTAGAGAAATCTTTAAAAGTATGATAAATAATATATATTAGCGAAGTTTTAACATCCTAAGAAGACCTTTCTATGTGCATACATAATCAATTAGGAATGAATATAGGTGCTCCTAGTGAGTATTCACTATTTTGTATTCTATGTTTTAAACTTTTTATTTTGAAATGATAATAGATTAGCAGGAAGTTGCAAAAATAATCCAGAGAGGTCCCACATGCCCTTTCCCCAGTTTCCCCCAATGACCACATCTCAAGTAAATATAGTGCAGTATCAAAACCAGGAATTTAAATTTAAAATTTAAATTAACTGATGTTTTATCACACGTGTTGATTTCTGTAACCACCAAGATACAGAATTATTTCATCACACCGACCTCCTGCCCTCTTGATTCCCTAACCCCTGGCAACCACTAATCTGCTTTCCATGTACACAATCTTGTCATTTTGAGAATGTTATATAAATAGAATCATATAGTATATGACCTTTTGAGATTGGCTTTTTTTCTCTCAGCATAATACACTTGAGATCCTTCTATGTTGTTGTGTGTATCAATTGTTCGTCCTTTTTTATTGCTGAGTAGGATTCCATGGCATGGATGGACCACAGTTTAACTATTTGCCTGTTTACCTTGAATGTTTTCTGTTTGGGGCTATTACAAATATAGCTGTTTAGGGAGCCTCTCTTCATGCATTCTCACTCCATGGGTTTGGCTGGAGCTGATCTCACCTCTTGGCGGTGGATGGACACGTGACCAAGGCCCATTAGATAAAATTATTATCTGCCCTGGACACAGTGATGCATGCTGGACCATGTGTGTAGCCCACAATGGTCCAGCCAGCGCTCATCTCTGGTGATTTGCTGGAACCACTAGGTTTATATCCCTATAGCCAAATATGCTATATTGAAAAATACACTCAGTCTTTCTGGGCCTCAGCTATTAAATAAGGACTTTTAAAATCCCTATGTTAACAGGTTAGTATGTATTTGTTCATTCAACAAACTGCAAGTGTTTATTGAGAGACTATGTGTGGAGAATTTCAAAAAGGGGGAGAAGCAGATGCAAAGGGCCTAGGGCAGAAAAGGAGTTAAGTGGCCAGTACACCCAGAGCATAATGCTGGCAAGGTGTGTGGGGAGTGGAGGGTGTGGGGACAAGTGGAAGAAACAGGCAAGGAGCCCTCTGGGGGGCCCTTCTAAGATCTGGAGAGGAGTTTGGACTTGAGACTTGCATGATGGGAAGCATGTTAATGGTAAAATATTTTTCCAATTTACTTTTTACTGCTGTATGAAGAACAGCCTGGGGATAACAGGGCACGTGTGGAAGCCAATGAGGAAGTTCCTGTATAAAGACAGACAAGAAATGGTGGTGGCCTGGGACTTCCCTGGCTGTCCAGTGGTTAAGACTCCGCACTGCTACTGCACGGGGCGCGGGTTCGATCCCTGGTCTGGGAACTAAGATCCCACATGCCACACGGCGCAATCAAAAAAAAAAAAAGAAAAAAAGAAATGGTGGTGGCCTGCCTAGGGGGATAATGGTGGGGACGGAGAGAAAAGGATGGGTTTTCATGTACCTTGGAAGTAGAAGTAATTGTAAGGCTTACTCATGGAGTGGGTCAAAATGACCTCTAGGTTTTCCACTAAGGTTGTGAATTTATCAAATTCTCCTCATTATGTCATAGGTTTGTGTTTGCTTGTTTTCTGACTTTCGAGCTTTATTGTTAGGTGTTTATAGATTCAAGACCTTCGCATCTCTGTGACTTGTTTCTTTTATCATCTTATATTGACAATCTTTATCCTCAATAAACCCTTTTCCTTAATCTGTCAATGTCTTATTTCATATTAATATTACTACAAAGTTTTCTTTTAGCTATTCTTTGGCTGGTGTATCCAATTCATGTATTTTCAATATTTCTCTGTTCTTGTGTTTTAGGTATATCTTGGCATACAGCTATAATCTTTTTAAAATAAACAAGTATCTCTACCTTTTAATATGTAAGCTAAATCTGTTTACATTTACTATGATTACTGATAGATTTATACGTATTTTTTACCTTCTTCTTTGGGGTTTCCATTTGCCATGATTTTCCTTTTAAGTTTTTTTTTCTCCCTTTCTTCCTCCTGCTGACT
>NW_006770581.1:304301-324766 GCF_000442215.2 Lipotes vexillifer | reverse complement strand
TGCTGAATTTATTAAATAGTTTTGTTTTTGTTTTGTTTTGTTTTTGTCTTTATCTGCCTCTACTGGTTTGGAAGTTATACATTCTACCTCTGTTCTTTACTTGTTACTCTTAAAATTTTAGCATGCATACTTGACTTGAAAATGTCTAGTGCTGCATTGTGCAGTACAGTAGGGCTACTAGCCTCCTGTGGCTATTGAGCACTTGAAATGGGATCAACCAAACAATTAAATTTTTATTTTAATTAATTTAAATTTTAATTTAAAAATTGATACACAGTACAGTTATTGAAAAGCTTTTACAGATGTTTGGAGCAATTTGGATAGGTGAATCATCTCTTTCAACTCTAAATTTTATGAAATCTAAATATAGATGAACTATTTCCAATGGAAATTTAGCATCCAAATTGAGATGCACTATAAATGTAAACTACACACCAGATTTTGGAAGACCTAGTATAAAAAGAATATAAAATCTTTCAATAATAATATTTATATTGATTACATGTTGAAATTATAAAACTTTGCATATATTGCATTAAATAAAATATGAAACTAATTCTTTAGTTTCTTTCTGCTTCTTTCTTGAAGGTGGCTGCTAGAAAAGCTTTAATTACATGTGTGGCCTACAGTGTATCTGTATTGGACAGTGCTCATCCAGAGCTAAAGCCCCAAGTACCCAGGAGTCGGAATGCTCTGATTCTCCCCACTCTTGTCGCACATGTCACTGTGTTCAGTATTGGCTATTGTGTCGTATGTGACTTTAGTTCCACCCTGTTCTTCACACCCCACCTTAATTCATTACGCTCATTTCTTTTATACATAATGATGATTTAGACTTACCAACATGTTTGCTGATTTCTTCATCCACCTGCATACCTGGCATCCCATGCTTTCTTCACAAATCAGCTCTCCTCACCCAGCTTCCAGGGGCCACACTGCCCACTGCATTGTTTTTCTCAGTGTCACCAGTGATACCGAGGACCTAGACCCTGGGCAGAGACCCACCTGCCACAGGTGCCAGGGTCTCGTGCCTCTGTTGGAGCACAGCTGTTCCTCCTCTATCCGGTGGGAGCCATGAAAGGCTGGGGCACGCCTGAGCTGCAGGCGGGATAGGGGCCTCCAGGCCAGCGCTCTGCTCAGCTGCCACACACACTTGCCTCTGACTCGAGTGGGATCCGGGATGGGGAGCACCTTGTCCATTCCTCTCAATTCCCTCCCAGAAAGGACATCTGATTTCCCTGGCCATACCCTCTTTGGGAGACAAGGGACCTTAGTGCCCCAGCTAGGAGGGCCCCATCTGACCAGAGCTATGGCAAAAGCATCTTCCTCTCTCCTAAGGTCTTGGGGACCATTCTCCAGTGCCCATGTCACTACTCACATACACATCCCAGCTCAGTAGACCCAGGGCCTGGACGAGGGTGAGGCACCCACTGCCTCCTTAAAGTTTGCACCGAAGATGCCTCACTTGCCTTACCCTAGTCCCAGCCCTGAACCCCCCGAAGTATGTGTTTCCCTTGTGTGCTATGCAGGTGACGCCCCTGAGCCCCCTGAGGCAGATACCTCCTGTCCTCCGAGGAAGGGCCTCCTCAGACTGGTGGCCATGCGCAGCTGGAAACCCCAGCAATGCCGGAAGCAGTGTGCTGAGAGCGCCATCTTGTGGCCATAGTTGCCAATTACAGTCAGGACTGCTCAGTACCCATTTATAATTAGTTCTGTGTTTCTTCTACTCAATAATGGGAAGCCTCTTCAAAAGAAGGGGGAAACAACCCCTGGGCTTCAGCATCAACTTCAATACACTCATAAAACAATATGTAGCCTCCATATGCTTATAACTTATAACAACTAGAAAAACAAAACAACTTTGCTAGGTAAAAACAAAATATCCCCTAGGAGCTCTTAATTAAATGTGATTTACAGTGTGGTTCTGGCTGAATTTGTGACTGCTGGGGTTCAATGGCTCACTGAACAGAGGCCTCCAGAGGATTTTCGTGTGGCCACCCTGATTTCTGGGGACTTCCAAGCCCTCAGAGCCCCTATACAGAACCCTAATTTCATGGAAGCCAGTTATCTCAATGATGATGACTGATTCCTGGTGAGGGTTGTGGGTCCCCACCCCGTCACCTGGGAGGCCCCAGAAAACTCTCCCAAGAAACAGCCACAGTCTGGCTGCTGGCTCCCCCAGGGACCCACTTCACCAGGGCCCAACGTGCTAAACATTAAAGACAGACACGTTCTCTGTCACTTGCTGCCAATTTGGTTTTAATACAAATGCAGACTCAGGCATTAAAATCACCTGGGAGTGTTTGATTATCGGGTGGTAATCCCACCTTCTAAAAAGGACTTACTTTTGGGCTTCCCTGGTGGCGCAGTGGTTGAGAGCCCGCCTGCCGATGCAGGGGACACGGGTTCGTGCCCCGGTCCGGGAAGATCCCACATGCCGCGGAGCGGCTGGGCCCGTGAGCCATGGCCGCCGAGCCTGCGCGTCCGGAGCCTGTGCTCCGCAACTGGAGAGGCCACAACAGTGAGAGGCCCGCATGCCGCAAAAAAAATAAATAAATAAAAAAAATAAAAAGGGCTTACTTTTAAATTTATTGTGTTAAATTAAAATGCAGAATTTATTAAACTGTGCGGGAAACCCAGTTTAAGAACCGAACCCTGCCCTAATTAATGCTGCTGCCGCTGATGGAGGAATATGCAGGAAATGAGCCCTTCCTGGATCCCTGTTAAGTGCTGGTGCATCATGGCCGTGAGGAGCAGCGGGAAGCACTTAGCAGAGTTCTTTGCATGACTTACTTTCCTTAATTCTCACCACAGACCCTGGAGTCAGCTGTATTATTATCTTTATTTTACAGATTGGGAATGGGGTGCAGAGAGAAACAGTGTAACTTACTCAGTGACCCAGCTAAGAAGTGTCCATGGCAGGACTCAAATTCAACTTTGCTTGACTCCAGCCCGCTCGTTCTTTCCACACCAGCTCCACTGCCTCCCCCAGCAGGGCTGAACAGAGAGTTAGCCCTCTGCGGTGCAAGCACAGAGAAGGCCTAGTCTGCTGCTTTCCAACTGAGTCCCTCATAGGAAGGTCCAAGAGCAGGACATTACACTTTGCTCCTCAGGACCCCTGAGCTCTGGCCTTGCAGCAGGATGTATGCCACCTTACCTGTGCCAGCAACTCCTCTCCACCATGGCCCACCCTGCCCCACTCTCAGCAGTCTCCAAGGACTGGCGAGAGGATATCGCAGTGCTTAGAGTGGGTGATCACCCGCCTCTGCCATCATCACCTTCCTGAGGCTGAACTGGCCGATCCTCCACCCCAGGCCCCACTCCGCCCAGATGCCGAATCAGGCTTCCAGGGCTACCAGTCCATGGCCAGCTCCCCACCTGCCTTGGTCAGGGAGAACAAGAGTGAGGAGCCACTCTGAGTCCAGGTGAGGGGGAGGCCGGTCTACTCTCCGAGAAGGGGGCTCTTTGCCTGCCAGAGCCCAGCTGGGAGGCAGGTTACTGAGGGCCATCTGCCTGCTTCCCTCCTTGGCCTTGGCTTTCAAAACCTTTCGAATCAGCGGGACTTGGTTTCAAATCTCAGCGATGTAATCTGTCACCTTGGGAAGTGGACTGAACCTTTCTGACCTGCTTCCCAGTCCACGGAGTGGGGAGATGTGGGTGATGCCGTAACTCTAGGAAGCGGCTCAGCTCCTCCCTCTGCCACCTGAGGGCTCCTCCGCTGCTAATGACTTCTCCAGCCCCAACTTCCGCCTTGTACTCCAGACAAGACTGGATCAGCTGCGCGGAATTCAGCTGCTCGGAGGAAGACCGTATAGGAAGCCCCAGGAATCCCGTACAACCTGCGAGAGCCGCGCATGGCCCCAAGAAAGGTGAGGCTACAGATGAGGGTGGGGCGAGTTGGCGTTTGCGGGTCCAGAGGCGGGGAAGGATGCAGAGATGGGGCTGCGAGGGAGGCGTCCAGGGCCGTGGGAGGCAGTGCCGCTGGTGCCCACCAGGCGGCGCTCTGTACCAAGTCAAACCCCAGGCCAGAGACCGAGAGCCGCCCTGTCACAGCCCTTCCTGGCGGAGGTCAGCCTCACCCGTGGAACATTTCCTGAGGCGAGATTGCTGCAGCCTCTTAGCAGGCCAGGGACGGCCATCAACGCACCATCCCCAGAGGCCCCGAGGAGCCAGGGAGCCTGGATCTGACTGATGATGCTCGGCCTGGGCAGCTTCCTCCTTGTCCTGCCCTCCTCCCTTTCCCGCTGGTCACA
Organism: Lipotes vexillifer; assembly: GCF_000442215.2. Taxonomy (NCBI): domain Eukaryota; kingdom Metazoa; phylum Chordata; class Mammalia; order Artiodactyla; family Lipotidae; genus Lipotes; species Lipotes vexillifer. Next base: position 320,513 of record NW_006770581.1, on the reverse strand, counting down.
TGGGGGCCGGGGGCAGGGCCAAGGCCATGGCAGGGCCTCCGGGGTGAGAAGAGCGGGGCAGGGAGCCCGGTCGCTTCCTCCAGGCAGTGTCTTGAAGAGGGAACACCCGGCAGGCTCTGGGCAGCCGAAATGGAGGTGTCCGGCTCCCCTGTACCAGGTGAGCAGACCCCTGGCCGGGCAACACCCAGGCAGCTTTCCTGGAAGCCTGGGCCTCCCCCTGCCTGCCGGGCCCAGATGCCCACACGGTGTGCTCTTTACCCCGTGCTCACACACGCTGGCAGCGGGGGGCCCTGTGGGAGATGAATGAGGAAGCATAGGGTGAACACCTAGGCCAGTCCAGGACAACAGGGTCCATCTGTCTAAGTTTGGAGAATGCGGTGGCAGTGACTGCCAGAGCAATCTGGGTTTGAATCACACCCCCCATCTTCACCATGTTAAACTGTGTGACTTGGGATGACTCAATTCCATTGAAATATTCACCTCTGGGTGCTGTCAGGTTAATGTGCTTGGTCTACAGTCAGCGCCTACTAAGTGCTAGCTGTCATTAGTAATAATGCCTGTGGGTGGGGTGATGCCCAGGTACAGGGCACACTGGCCTGAGTTCAGGAAGACCTGGTGTTCCCAGCACCCACCCCCATGGTGAGCCCATTTGCTGTGTGGCCGGTACCAACCAGAGCTGCTTCTGGCTGAGTCATCCCCCAGCTTGCCCTCCAAGACTGCCCTTCATGGTACTGCCTGGCAGGCCTGGAAGCTGTACCCCTACTGTGCTGAGCTAAGCTGGGCTGTGGCCTGCACTGGAGCACAGCTGCTGAGAAAGGCAGGTGAGGGGCAGGCAAGGGCTGGGGTAGGTGATTGGAGAGCGTTTCTCCCTGCCCCGCCCCTGCCCTGAGGTCGCTCTCCCCCAGCTGGAGAGCAGAACCCACCGTACCTGCCCTTCCACCCATGTTTTCCCCAAAGCAGATGCCCACGCCCCAGGGCCTTGTCATCCTGCTGCAGGCTGAGATCAGTGAAGGTCACTCCTCCAACCAGAGCCCTGCCGGTATAATCAAGCCTCCCACACTCACACTCATACACATATATACTCCCCCCATGATGCAGGTGGGCAGTGAGGGGCAGGGACTTGCCCAGGGCATGTGGCACAGACAGGACAGAGGCCCTGCTCACTGTCTCCCAGGGAGGCCTCTGTTGTTTGATGGCAGAGCTGAGATTGGGTAGCCAGGAGAAGGGTAGGGGTTGGGGAGGAAAGGAAGGGCAATCAACACGTCCAAGGGGAAGAACTAACATTGTTACTCTCACACACACACACACACACACACACACACACACACACACACACACACACACACACACACATGCCTGGAGGGTCAGTGTCATTTATCTTAGAGCAAACTGCAGTGGGCATTGTATTTTTCGAGCCCTTCCCCCCTCCCCTTGATCACAGTACCCTGACATCTATTTTTAGCATCTACATGGATCCTGTACCAGCACAGGTGCTTTGTGGAAGCCAACTCCACCCAGCTCCTGGGATGAGACCAGGTTGCTTTAGGCAATCAACGCATCTTATTCCCCAACCATCAGGATTGTTTCAGGGATAGATTGTTTGCTCAATCAAGGCTGTGAGGGAAGAGCTGTTTGGAGAAACAGAGAGGGAAAGCTTCCCAGCGCTTCTGAGAGAGACACTGGGAGATATGTTTTTTCTTACCTCTAGACATGCAGGAGGAAGTATTAGCTCCTGAAGTTGGTGTTCAGCATTTTTTTCCTCGTCAATAATCTTTTTATTGCTTACATGCTGAAATTATAGTATTTGGAACGTTTTAGCTTAAATAAAATATCCAAATTATTTTCACCCATTACTTTTTATGTTTTTTAATGTGGCTATTAAAAAATTTTTAATTATATCTATGGCTCAGATTTGTGGTTCAGATTATACTTCTATTGGGTAGCACTGTTTTAGAAGCTTAATAATTTTAGCTCTTATGTCTAGGTCTATGCTTCATTTCATGTTAGTCTTTGTGCATGGTGTTCATTCTTTTCCTTGTGTCTCTTTGTTACGACGTCATTTATGGAAAAGACTATCCTTTCCCCACTGAATTACCTTGACACCTTTTTTTTTAAATTGAAGTATAGTTGATTTACAATGTTGTGTTTATATATATAATATATATATATATCTTCTTTTTCAGATTCTTTTCCATTATAGGTTAATACAAGATATTGAATATAGTTCCCTGTGTTATACAGTAGAACCTTGTTGTTTATCTATTTTATATATAGTAGTGTGAATCTGTTAATCCCAAATTCCTAATCTACCCCTCCCCTCACCCCTTCCCCTTTGGTAACCATAAGTTTGTTTTCTATGTCTGTGAGTCTGTTTCTATTTTGTATGTAAGTTCATTTGTATCATTTTTTTTAGACTCCACATATAAGTGAGATCATATATTTGTTTTTCTCTGTCAGACTTCACTTAGTATGATAATCTCTAGGTCCATGCATGTTGCTACAAATGGCTTTATTTCATTCTTTTTATGACTGAGTAATAGTCCATCATATATATATATATATATATATATATATATATACACACACACAGACGCACATATAATGTATACACACACACAAACACACACACACATATATATATATATATATATGCCATGTCTTCTTTATCCATTGATCTGTCGATGGACATTTATGTTTCTCTCATGTCTAGGCTATTGTAAACCATGCTACAGTGGCCATTGGGGTGCATATACCCTTTTGAACCATGGTTTTCTCCAGATACATGCCCAGGAGTGGGATTGCTGGATCATATGCTACTCTATTTTTAGTTTTTTAAGGAACCTCCATACTGTTCTCCATAGTGACTGTTTACATTCCCAACAACAGTGTAGGAGGGTTCCCTTTTCTCCATACCCTCTCCAGCATTTATTATTTATAGACTTTTTGATAATTCTGACCAGTGTAAGGTGATACCTCACTGTGGTTCTGATTTGCATTTCTCTAATAATCAGCGATGTTGAGCACCTTTTCACGGGCCTCTTGGCCATCTGTGTGTCTTCTTTGGAGAAATGTCTATTTAGGTCCTCTGCCCATATTTTTATTGGGTTGTTTGTTTTTTTGATATTGAGCCATATGAGCTGTTTGTATATTTTGGAAATTAATCCTTTGTCAGTCACATCATTCGCAAATATTTTCCCCCAGTCCGTAGGTTGTCTTTTTGTTTTGTTTATTGTTTCCTTTGCTGTGCAAAAGCTTTTAAATTTACTTAGGTCCCAATTGTTTATTTTTACTTTTATTCCCATTACTCTAGGAGATGGATCCAAAAAAATATTGTATCAGTTTATGTCAAAAATTGTTCTACCTATGTTTTCCTCTAGGAGTTTTATAGTATCCGCACTTCCGTTTAGGTCTTTAATCCATTTTGAGTTTATTTTTGTTTATGGTATTAAAGAATGTTCTAATTTCATTCTTTTACATGTAGCGGTCCAGTTTTCCCAGCATCACTTATTGAAGAGACTCTCTTATCTCCATTGTATATTATTGCCTCCTTTGTTGAAGATTAATTGACTGTAGGTGTGTGGGATTATTTCTGGGCTCTCTATTCTGTTCCATTGATCCATATATCTGTTTTTGTGCCAATACCATGCTGTTTTGATTACTGTAGCTTTGTAATATTGTCTGAAGTCTGGGAAGGTTATGCTTCCAGCTCTGTTCTTTTTCCTCAGAATCGCTTTGGCAATTCTGGGTATTTTGTGGTTCCATATAAATTTTAAGATTATTTGTTCTAGTTCTGTGAAAAATGTCACAGATAATTTGATAGGGATTGCATTAAATCTGTAGATTGCTTTGAGTAGTATGGCCATTTTAACAATATTAATTCTTCCAATCCAAGAGAATGGAATATCTTTCCATTTCTTTGAATCATCTTCAGTTTCCTTTATCAATGTTTTATAGTTCTCAGCATATAAGTGTTTCATCTCCTTGGTCAGGTTTATTCCTAAGTAATTTTTTTTGCAATTTTAAAAAGGATTTTTTTTTTTACTTTCTCTTTCTGTATTTCATTGTTAGTGTAAAGAAATGCAACAGATTTCTGTATGTTAATCTTGTATCCTGCTACTTTGCTAAATTTATTTATCAATTCTAGTTGTTTTTGTGGGGAGTCTTTAGGGTTTTCTATATATCGTATCATGTCATCTGCATAGAATGACAATTTTACCTCTTCTCTTCCAATTTGGATACCTTTTGTTCCTTTTTCTTGTTTGATTGCTGTGGATAGGACCTCCAATACTATGTTAAATAGAAGTGGTGAGAGTGGGCATCCTTGTCTTGTTCCAGATTTTAGCAGGAAGGCTTTCAGCTTTTCACTGTTGAGTATTATGTTGGCTGTGGGTTTGTCATAAATAGCTTTTATTATGTTGAGATATGTTCCCTCTATACCCTGTTTGGTGAGAGTATTTTTATCATTAATGGATGTTGAATTTTATCAAATGTTTTTTCTGCATCTATTGAGATGATCATGTGGTTTTTGTCTTTTCTTTTGTTGATGTGGTGTATCACATTGATTGATTTGCATATGTTGAATCATCCTTGTGACCCTAGGTTTAATCCAACTTGATCATGATGTATGATCCTTTTTATGAGTTTTTAGATGTGGTTTACTAATATTTTGTTGAGGATTTCTTGCATCTAGATTCATCAAAGATATTGGCCTGTAGTTTTCTGTTTTTGTAGCATCTTTGTCTGGTTTTGGTATCAGGGTGATAGTGGCTTCATGGAATGACTTTGGGACTGTTCCCTCCTCTTCCGTCTTTTGGAATAGTTTGAGAAAGATCAGTATAAGGTCCTCTTTGTATGTTTGGTGGAATTCCCCAGTGAAGCCATCCAGTTCTGGACTTTTATTTGCAGGGAGTTTTTTTGTTACAGATTCTATTTCACTTCTAGTGATCAGTCTGTTCAAATCATCTATTTCTTCTTGATTCAGTTTTGGTGGGCTGTATGTTTCTAGAAAGTTGTACATTTCTTCTAGGTTGTCCAATTTGTTGGCATATTATTGTTCATAATATTCTCTTTTTTTTCCTGCAGTATTGGTTGCTATTTCTCCTCTTTAATTTCTTTTTTTTGTTTGTTTAGGTCCTCTCTCTTCTCTTCTTGGTGAGCTTGCCCAGAGGTCTGTCTATTTTGTTTATCCTTTCAAAAAAATAGTTCTTGGTTTTATTGATTTTTTTTCTATTTTTTTAAATCTCTGTTTTATTTATTTCCTCTCTGACCTTTATTATTTCCTTCTTCTGCTGACTTCAGGTTTTGTTTGTTCTTTTTTTCTAATTCTTTCAGGTGATAGGTTAGGTTGTTTATTTGAGATTTTTCTTATTTTTTGAGGAAGGCCTGTATAACTATAAACTTTCCTCTTAGTACTGTTTTTGCTGCATCCCATAGATTTCATATGGTTGTGTTTTCATTGTCATTTTTCTCAAGGTATTTCCTCTCTGATTTCATCAGTTACCATTGGTTTTTTAGTGGCATGTTGTTTTGTCTCCAGGTAACTGTTTTTTTTCTCCTTTCTCTTTATGTGGTTGATTTCTAGTTTCATGCCATTATGATCAGAAAAGATGCTTGAAATAATTTCTATCCTCTTAAATTTGTTAAGGCTTGTTTTGTGTCCTAGTATGTGGTCCATACTAGAGAATGTTCCATGTGCACTTGAAAAGAAAGTGTATTCTGCTTATTTTGGATGTAAAGTCCTGAAAATATCAATTAAGTCTAACTATTCTATTGTGTCATTTAGGATCTCTGTTGCCTTATTGATTTTCTGTCCGGAAGATCTGTCCATTGATGTCAGTGGGGTGTTAAAGTCTCCTACTATTATTGTATTCCTATCAGTTTCTCCATTTATTTCTGTTAGTATTTGTTTTATGTATTTGGGTACTCCTATTGGGTGCAAATATGTTAATGAGTATAATATCCTGTTCTTGTATTGATCCTTTTATCATTATATAGTGTCCTTCTTTGTGTTTCTTTATGGCCTTTGTTTTAAAGTCTGTTTTGTCTGGTATGAGTATTACTACCCCTGCTTTCTTGTCATTTCCATTTGCATGAAATATCTTTTTCCATCCCCTCATTTTCGATGTATGTGTGTCCTTTGCCCTAAGGTAGGTCTCTTGTAGGAAGCATATTGTAGGCTCTTGTTTTATTATCCAGTCTGCTACTCTGTGTGTTTTGACTGGAGCATTTAGTCCATCAGCATTTAAGGTAATTATTGATAAGTATGTATTTATTGCCAATTTGAACCTTGTTTTCTAATTGATTCCTTTGTTTCTTTGTATTTCTTCTTTGTTTCTTTATCTTTTTGTTTTTCCTTTTGTGGTTTGATGGTTTTCTTTTGTATTATGCTTTTCTCTTCTTTTTGGTTTTTGTGAATCAATTGTATGTTTCTGAGTTGTGGTTACCCTGGTTTTCAAGTATGTTAAGCTATTACTATAGCTACTTGGTTTACACTGATGTTTATATAAGCTCAAACACTTTCTACAAAAGCCCTATACTTTCTTACTCCTCTCCCCCACATTTTATGATTTTGAAGTTCTGTTTTACATCTTCATGTTATCCTTTTGCTGTTCATTATAGTTATAATTGCTTTCACAGAATTTTTTGATTTTTTTTAAATCTCTGTACTTGTTTACTTAAGTGATCTACAATCCTTTTATATATTTGTTTTTCCTATTGTGATTTTCTGTTTCCTATAGATTCTTGTTTCTTTTCTATTTAAAGAAGACCTTTCAATATTTCTTTTAGAACAGGTTTAGTAATACTGTATTCTTTTAGTTTTTACTTGTCTGAAAAATAATTTCTTCTTCCATTCTAAATGATTATCTTGCTGGGTAGAGTATCCTACATTGCACGTTTTTCCCTTTCAGGACTTTGAATATATCTTGTCACTCCCTTCTGGCTTGCAATGTTTCTGTAGAGCAATCAGCTTATAGCCTTAGCAGGGTTCCCTTGTAACTAACTCTTTGTTTTTCTCTTGCTGACTTTAGAATCCTCTCTTTATCTTTAACTTTTGCCATTTTAATTATAATATGTCTTGGTATAGGTCTGTTGGGGTCATCTTGTTTGGGACCCTCTGTGCTTCCTGTAGCTGGATATCTGTTTCCTTATTTAGGTTTGGGAATTTTTCAGCTATAATGTCTTCAAATACGTTTTTGATCCCCTTTTCTCTTTCTTCTCCTCTGGATCCCTATTATGTGTAGATTGGCATGCTTTATATTATCCCATAGGTTTCATATATTGCTTTCATTTTTTAAAATTTGTCTTTCTGTCTGCTGTTCTGATTGGGTGATTCCATTATTCTATCTTCCAGATCACTCATTCATTCTTCTGCATTATTTAGTTTACTATTTATTGCCTTTAGCTTGGTTTTCATCTTGGCAATTGAGTTTTCTAATTTTAACTGGCTCCTCTTTATAGCTCCTAGTTCCTTGTTACAGTGATCTGCATTTCTATTGATAGCCTTTCTTAATCCCTTCAATATTTTTATTACCTCCTTTTTGAACTCCAGGTCTAGCAGACTGAAGAGGTCTGTTTCATTGTTTGTTTTTTTCAGGATAATTCTCTTATTCTTTTAATTGGGAGCGGTTCCTCTGCTTATTCATTTTACTTATATTTCTCTGACTCTGAATTTAAGAGAAACAGTTATTTACTGTGGTCTTGAAGGGCTGTTTTTATGTGGGAGTGTCCCTGTGTAGCCTGTGTGAGTCTAATGTTTTTGGTGCAAGGGTTTTTGGTATGGATGCCTGCCATGTCTTTCCTTAGGGTGTGCTGGCCATTATCCCCTTGATAGGGAATGTGATTGGTGTTGTGGTGACCAGAGCCTGAACTGATGTTGAGCAGGGCCTCCTCTTTGCTCTATGGTTGTCACAGCCCATTTGGGGCAGGGTTTGCTCCCCAGTTGTTGGAGTAGAAGCCCCCAGATCTGGTTCTAAGCTTCAGTGGGAGGTAGGTGGCACTGGAGCGCTCCTGCTGGGGGTGGAGCCACTGAGTATTCCTCCACAGGAGATGTCCACTGGGACATATGCTCTGTGATGTCACCTGTCACCCATTGTGTGTGCTCACAAAGTACACTGTTGTTGGCACTTCCCTCAGCCTCACTTCAGCCGTGAGAACACAGGCAATCAGCCCGGATGTCCCTCAGGCGCTGTGCTGACAAAACTGTTGGCACAGATCCACCAGCACCCACTGTAGTCATTCACCCAAACCCTCCATAGGAGTGCTGGGAATCAGCCTCTGAGTGTGTGTACCCAGAAAACCCACCACTGCTGATGTCAGACCCATCCCAGCTAGAAGAGCACCAGTAATCCTCTGGGATGTCCTGCAGGTGCTGCACTCACACATCTTCGCCTAAATCTTGCAGCTGCAGGGAATCAGCTCAGATTTCAGCCCCGCTTTCCAAGTTGTGCACCCATGGGGAATTGGCTCCGATTTCAGCCCCACGTCCACATGTGGGCAACCTGCCAGAGCTTGCGTGCTTTCAGAGCTCCTGGTGGTGGAGCCTCGCCTGCTCTGAGCATCCTGAGGCTGCTGTGGTAGGGCCAACCACTCCCCCTTCACATGCATTGATAATGGGGCTCCTATGTGGACCTGGGCTCTGTCTGCACACACCCCCAGTTGCAGCCTGGCCACACTCCAGGCCCTTTGGGCTGTCTCCATGCAGCCAAATCAAGTCCTCTCCCCTGGTCTGTCCACTGAAGCTCGAGTTTCCACATCCAGCCACTGTGCACACCAGCAGGTGCACAACTTGGGCTGGGGGGGTGTGCAGCAAGGTGGCCAGGACCATCTGTGCTGGTCTCTCTCTGCCCTGCCTGCCACAGACTGGCTGCTGCATTCTTCTCTGAGCCTCTAAAGCTCCCTATCTGTCCTGGCTGATCTCCTAGCCAGTGAAGGGCATTCCCAGGGTGAGGGAACATTTCCTCTTCCACAGCTCCCTTCCAGGGGCACAGGTCCTATCCCAATTCCTTTTTTTTCTTTCTTCCTACCAGATTATGTGGTGATCTTTCTTGCAGCTTTGGTTATATGAGATCTTCTGTCAGTGTTCAGTGGGTATTCTGTGAAAATTGTCCCACATGTAGATGTAGTTTTGATGTATCTGTGGGAGGAGGTGAGTTCCAGGTCCTTCTATTGCACCACCTTGATCTCCACCTCCAGCATTTTTTTTAATAAGGCAACCTGGATGAAGATGAAGCAAACACCTCAGGAAGCAAACAAGAGAACTGGAAGAAAAAAAAAACCCAAAAAACCTGACTTGGTTGACATTGTCAAGCTGCTGGATCTAACCATACCTGAAGTCCATGTCACAAGAACTTTCTCACTAAAGAAGCCAAAATATACCCCCTTATCATTTAAGCCAATTTTAATTGTCTTTTTGTTTCCAGAAACTGAAAGATTCTTACCTGATCATTCTCTTTTGATCAAAGCTAAAATGGATACTCAGAAAGCTGAGTATCCAGCTAAAATATAGGTTGCCAGCTAAAATATAGGACACCCAGTTAAATCAGAATTTCAGATCAGTTATCAACAATGAATATCAACCAGGAATACCTTTATAGTAGATGTTATGTCCCATGGAATATTTGTAACACACTTATACTAAAAATATAACTGGGCATTCTGTATTTTTAATTGCTAAATCTGGTAACCCTATTTCAGCTACACATCCAGATTCATACTACTAGGGGAAAAAAAATAAAAACCAACCTGGACCTGGACACGGGCCCAGATTTTTAAACTCTAAAGCCCTTACTACACTAGGTCACGGGGTCATGGGTTGGGCTTCTTCCTCTCACTTCCCACCCACTCCATCACCCTCCCACCCCTGGATGCTTAGAGTATACAGAGAGATGTCACTCTGTCCCCAAGGGCCTCTCAGGTCTGTCCCAGTTCCAAGGGTCTCAGGCTTGACGCTCCTCTAGTTCCTTGGCTCTGCTCTGTTGCTGCCTCTGTACTTTGGGCTCCATCACTCTTCTCACTCTGCTCTTTACCCCGGCTTCCCTTTGCAAGCCAAACCACCGTTCACTTGGGCCCAAGGGCACACTGGCATCTCTGGTTGGGGCTTTGTTGTTCTCTTCAAGCAGTTTTGCTCTCACCCACCAGCTGCTGCTTCTTCTTTTTTTTTTTTTTTGGTGTGTTGGTTTCTGCTTTATAACAAAGTGAATCAGTTATGCATATACATATGTTCCCATATCTCTTCCCTCTTGCGTCTCCCTCCCTCCCACCCTCCCTATCCCACCCCTCCAGGTGGTCACAAAGCACCAAGCTGATCTCCCTGTGCTATGTGGCTGCTTCCCACTAGCTAGCTACCTTACGTTTGGTAGCGTACATATGTCCATGCCTCTCTCTCGCTTTGTCACAGCTTACCCTTCCCCCTCCCCATATCCTCAAGTCCGTTCTCTAGTAGGTCTGTGTCTTTATTCCTGTCTTACTCCTAGGTTCTTCATGACATTTTTTTTTTTTCACCCACCAGCTTCTGCTCCCAGCTGCCCCAGGTCACTCCCCAGAGCACAGCTTGGCCCCTCCACTGGATTGTCCTAATGCTCCCCTCAGAACACCAGCAGCAGGAGCTGTGCCTGGTCACCAAGGCATGGAGCAAGGTGACAGTGCCCCAGTGCAGCCTGCGGAGTGCTGTCCAGCAGCCCACAGCCCCAGGGTGGAGGGGACACGCCAACAATGAGTGCTGGCTATGCTTGTTTTATCTGAATAACAGTGATTGGTTCTATAATCACAAACACGAAACAAGCTCAGCACAGCAGAGGCAGGGAAGCAAAGGAGATAAGAAGGGTAGTTGGGAGAACATTCTGTTAGGTTTCCCCCCCAAGAGTTGCTTCTCAGACTGTATAAACTCCATGTGTATTTAAACACGATAACACTGACCCCCCCTTGGAGCTGCCTGTCCCTTAGATTGCCAAGACCACAATGTCAATGATGTTGAGGGCTTCATAAATGTCACTTGGCTGTTTCCTAATTGGGATTTTTCTTTTCCACTCTCCACAACTGTAAATTATGCAATAATGATGCTAAATTTCCAGAAATAGAATGAGAAGCCATGCTGTTAGCAGCAGTGTACCACGGTGAGGGTCTGCCATGGGTGCTGCTGGGGCTTTGTTTCTCCATCTAGGGGTGGGGTCCGTGTCCTCCGTCTCTCCACTAATAGGACTGCCATGCACATCAGGTGAGAGTCCTGGAAGTCACATTGCACGTTTGCAGGTTGTTGTTTGTAGCTGTTTTGAAGCTCTCTGGAAAACACAGCTCTTTTTAAATCCAGGCCATCTGATTGAAAAGATCAAACATAGCATCTGACGTGTGGAGGGCTTTGCCGTTTTATACCCACCATCTCGTTGACCCATCGTTCACTCTGAGGGGTGGTTCATTATTGTTCCCATTTTACAGATTTGAGGAACTGATACCCAGAGGTCTGACTTGCCCAAGGCCATCCCAAGATCCCTGGTACACTTGCATTAAAGGGACTAATTCCTCACAGTGAGGCTTCTTGTTGGAAACCCAAGAAAACACCAGATAAAGGGCATTCTAAATATATTTCTCTTCTATAGATGCTGATCTCCTATTACTGGAAAACAAAAATTAGCATGTCTGCTTGAGGATGTGGTTGGCTCTTTATAAAGAGGATATACAAGAAATTTGCACATAGACTGCCAGCTTCGTTATGTTGCAGACAGCTTCCAGCAAAAGAAAAACGTTTGCAGCCAGGTATTTCGGTAAGAAGTTTATTTCATCCTATGTGGTGTATGATTACCTTGGTTCTTGGCTTCTTGCTTGAGGGATGGGGTCATTTGTGGCCACCCAAAGAATCTGTCTTGGTCTTGTAATCTGAGAGCACCTAGGGGCGTCTGTGGTCAGGGCCCAGGCACTGACTGATGGCTCAGCCCTCACCCCTGAACTTGGGAGCTGGCTCATGTCTGCCTGAAAAACAGAGCCTTCATCATGAATTGTCAGGGATTGTCAGGGACCCTGGCTCCAGTGGCTCAGGGCTCTTATGACATTCAGAGTCTGTAAGAATCACTGTGCCCACAGACCATGGGTGCAAAAGGCCATCACAGGGAAGGCTGTGCATTCTGAGGCTGCCCTGTATCTTGCTTGGAAACAATCCAGCTAAGCAGTTAATTCAGAAACAATGAGGATGGTTCAGTAGTCCTCAGTAAAGTGTCCAGGAGGTAACTTAGACAAAGTGGGACAAACCGCTGTGTGGTCATACAAGTGCTGACTAGCTGGGTGAGTCAAACAGGTGCTGGCTGAGTGTTTGTGCAGTGACATCTCACATTCTCTGGACCTGGGTGCCTTCAGGTGATGACTGAAATCACAGATACTAGTAGGAGAAACACAGTCAGTGGTACTCAACCTGGCTTTATGTTAGAATCATGCAGGAGCTTTTAAAAATCCCCAGGCATTTTTTTTTTTAATTTTTGGCCATGCCACGTGGCATGAGGGATCTTAGTTCCCCAACCGGGGATCATACCCGTGCCCCCTGAAGTGGAAGCGTGGAGTCCTAACTGCTGGAGCGCCAGAGAATTCCCTCCCCAGGCATTTTTGAATACTGGAGATCAGGCTTAATTGGTGTGGGGTGGACATCAGCAGTTCCCAGGTGAACCTAGTGTGCAGCCAGGCCCAAGAGCCATCAGACAGAGCCCAGAGCCCCCAGACCACACAGCAGCCTTTGCTATGGTCTGCACAGGTATCCACAGGGATGCTGAGTCAAGCTCTGTGTCCACAGAGCCAGGTCGCCAGAATTCCACTCTGGGCTGGACACGTGTTGTGGGACCCTTCTTGCATGTTTAACCTCTCTGGAGCCTCCTTTCTACAATAGGGGGTGGAGAGCAGCTGAGATTAGCCTTTACCTCTGTTTAGTCCTAATGCATTGGGGTGGGGGAGTAGTCTGTAAAATATCCAGTATTTTTCTCTCATCTGGGTTTATGGCATCATCTGAGTTGAAAGGAAGAGTCACAGTCACTTACTTTTGTGAAAGGTTCCAGACACCAGATTTCCATGGTGCAGCAGATGTCCCCGGCTTCAGAGTACAGATGCTAATCGTTTGAGAAAACGACAAATGAGCTATTGCATGAGATACCTGAATTTAAAGAATTTGATTGAATTAAATTTTTGTTGAGGTGAAATTCACATAAAATTAACCATTTTAAAGTGAATAATTAATTCAGTGGCAATTTCAAGGTGTCCCACAACCACCATCTCTCTTTAGTTCCAAAACGTTTTTATCACCCCCCAAAGAACCCCATCCCCATGAAGCTGTTTCTTCCCACCTCCCCCAGCCCTGGCAGCCACTAATCTGCTTTCTCTCTCTATGGGCTTACCTATCCTGGATATTTCTTATAAATCGGATTATACAGGGTGTGTCCTTTTGTGTCTGGCTTCTTTGACTTGGAGTAATGTTTTTGAGGTTCATCCACATTATGGCATGTATTGGAACTTTATTCCTTTAGACTGAATTAATTTTTAAATTATTATCTGACCACAAACAGCTTGGCAGCTTTGTAAAAAAGGAGCAGCAATGCCATTCTACGGGAGGCTTCAGAAAGGACAGGAGAGTCAGCCAACACAGGGGAAGTGTTCTCTGCCCCATCTCTGGTCTCTCTAATTCAGCCCTGTCTCTTCTCCCTCTCTCTGTCTTTGTCTATCTGTCTCTCTTTCTCTGACCCTCCCTTTTCTCTCTCTCTCTCCCCCCATATATTCTAGAGGAGATTATTGGGGAACCTGAGCTTGCTTTTAACTGAAATTTTCAGGGAATTGGGGCAAACAGAAGATTCTTTGGAGTTAAATTGAGCTTCTGCACTTCACTTAACCACTTTGCCTATAATTTTGCCAAGTTGAGGACCTGCCGTGTAGCAGGAAGTCAGAGGCCAACCTCTACAGGTCTTGGCCTCTCACTGAGGGGCGCTGTGCTAAAACTCTTACCCAGCCATGGGCACCACCCATGGCTTTATGTTAGAATCATGCAGGAGCTTTGCTCCCAGCTTCCCAAACTTCTGCTCACTGAGCTGCCTGGTTCTCTGCCAAGGACTGGTGACTTCTCCCTGTTAGCTGACCCTCCGTGAATAGCCACTGGACGTCAGATTCATAGTGGGAAGCAAGATGGTGGCTCCTGCCCATACCAGGCCAGAGAGTCCACAGAGAAGAAGGTAGCTCTGAAGCCATTCCTACAGGTCCCTGGCCCACAAGCTGACCTTCAGTACCAAGGCCAGGGGGCAGCTTGGAATGGGCATCCTCCATCACGCCCCTTCTCCAGGCCTTCCCAATTCTGTGGCTTTGCTTACTTTTCCTTCTTCCAGAGCATACCCTCACCCCTCCCTGCTGTGATACAGGGATGTGAGGAGACCACGAGATCCCAGGTAGGGAGGCAAGAGCATGTCCTGGGAGAACAGGAGATTCAGAGAGAGGAGAACTGGAGATATAGGAAGGGGAGTGGTGGGTGATACAAGAGGAAAGGTAGGTTGATGTCACTTTGAGAAACTTGGACTCTTTTTTTTTTTTTGCGGTACGCGGGCCTCTCACCGTTGTGGCCTCTCCCGTTGCGGAGCACAGGCTCCGGACGCGCAGGCCCAGCGGCCATGGCTCAGGGGCCCAGCCGCTCCGCGGCATGTGGGATCTTCCCGGACCGGGGCACGAACCCACGTCCCCTGCATCAGCAGGTGGAGTCTCAACCACTGCGCCACCAGGCAAACCCTGGACTCTTTCTTATGGGCAATAGGGAGCTATTGAAAGTTGTAAGAATAGGACTGATCAGAACTGTTTATAGGAAGACTGTCATGGCAGCTGGGTATGAAGTCAGCTCTCACCTGGATTCTTATAAAGACCCCCTCACTGGTCTTCCTGATTCTACCCATGGCCTTTTCATCTCTTCTCAATATTGCAACTGGAACAGGCTCTTAAACCTAAATCAGATTAGATCTGTCATTCACTCAACACACCCCAGTGGATCCCCATGTCACGCTTCCACCCGGCCCAACATTACCCATCACATCATCTCCTACGTACCCCTCTTGCTTGGCACCAGCAATACCAGCCTCCTTGCTCTTCCTCAGACATGCCAGGTCTTTGCATGTGCTCTCCCCTCTCTCCAGAGCACCCTAACCCTCAGATATCCATAGGCTCACAAACTCACCTCTTTCAGATTTTTGCCCAAATGTCGCCTTCTCTTGAGGCTTTCACTGACTGCCTGTCTGTGTCACAATAGGATAAGTTACACAGTAACTGGGTCATGGGTCACCTGCCCATCATAGTGACTCAAAGACCCAGGCTAATGGAACAACCATTATTTCAAGTGCTGCTGGTGGTGAGGCCAGATAGCAAAGGGAGAGATTGAGCTCCAGAAGGGTCTCATGTCAGCAGTGAAATCCTCAGCCTGGAAGTCACATGTCACACTCCACTCACAACTCATTGCCCCAACTACCCACAAGGGGGCCAGGAAGTACAGCCCTACCACATGCCTGGAAGGGAGGGTTAGGGTTAGGGTTGGCAAACCACACCAATAACTGAGCAAGTTGAATCCTGCCCTGACATTCCTATCCTTCTCTGCTTTATTTTTCTTCATAGCATTTGCTATTATCTCATATATTTCTATATTTTAACAGTTTATGGAGATGTAGGTTACACAGAATAAAATTCACCCATTCTAAGTGTACAATTAAATAATTTTTGGTAAATTTATAGAGTTATCCAACCATCACCATAATCCAGTTTTCAGACATTTCTATAACCCGGGAAAATTCCCTCCTGACTATCTGCAGTTAATCTCCACTCCTGCCCCCCAGCCTGAGAAACCACCGATGTGCCTTCTGTCTCTATAAATTTGCCTTTTCTGGACATTTTATATAAGTAGAATCATATACTATGTGGTCTTTTGCATCAGGCTTCTTTCATTTAGCATAAAGTTTCTGAGGTTCATTCATGTTCTTGTGTGTATCAGTAGTTGTTCCTTTTTAGCTGAATAATATATGGATGTGCATTTTGCTTATACACTCACCAGTTGATTTATTATTTTAGGGCATATTCTGAAGAATGTTCCATATGTACATGAAAATAATGTATATTCTGCTGTCATTGTAAGGAGTGTCCTATATATATCACTTAGATCAAATGGGTTAATAGTGTTGTCTAAGCCTTCTATATTGTTACTGATATTCTGTCTAGTTGTCTGTCATT
>NW_006770581.1:299507-304291 GCF_000442215.2 Lipotes vexillifer | reverse complement strand
GTAGGGAAATCTCCAACTCTTATTATTCAACTGTCTACTGTCACTTTTTACTTCATGTATTTTGAGGCTCTTTTGTTAAGTCTGTGTATGTTTATAATTGTTATAGCATCCTGATGTATTCACCCTTTTATCATTGTAAAATGTTCCTCTTTGTTGTAATGTTTCTTTCCTTAAAGTCTATTTTATCTTCTATTAACATAGCCAGTTCCAGCTGTCTTATGGTTCCTGTTGCATGGCATACCTTTTTCCATCCTTTTCCTTTCAACCAGTTTGTATCACTGAGTCTACAGTGTGTCTCTTATAGATAGCATATAATTAGATCTTGCTATTTCATGAAGACAGTCTTTGCCCTTTGAATGGGGATATTTAGACCGCTCACATTTAATGAAATTATTGATATGATTGGGTTTACATTTTCCATTTTGTAACCTGATTTCTATATGTCTCCTTTATTTTTATTCCTCTGTTCCCCCTTTACCATCTTCTTTGTATTAGATGTTTTCTAGTATACCACTTTAATTTTTTATTGATTTTTTTTTTTACTATATTTTTGTGTCATTTTCTTAGTGCTTGCTCTAGGGATTACAATATGCATTTTATCTTAATCTACTTCAGATTAATATTTAATTCCAGTGAAACGTAAAAACTTTGCTCCAAGGTAGTTCCATTTCCTCTCTTCTCCTTTGTTTTATTATTGTCATATATGTATTACATCTATGTCTTATAAGCCCCAAAGGACACTATTATAATTATTGCTTTATACACAGTTAAGTCTTTAAAAGATGTTAAGAGAAGAAATGAGAAAAAATATATTTGTAGAGTCTTTCATATTAACCTATGTACTTATGATTTCCTGTGTGCTTCATCTCTTCCTGTGGATGCTGGTCGCCACCCGGTGTCATTTCCTTTCAGCCTGAAGAACTTCCTTTAGTGTTTCTTATGAGGCAGGTCTGCCAGCAAGGAATTCTGTTAGTTGTTGTTTATCTGGGAATGTGTTAATTTTGCCTTCATTTTCGTAGGACAGCTATTTGGATACAAAATTCCTGGTTAATGGTTTTTATTTTTCTTTCAGCCCTTTGAATATGGCCTTCCACTTCTAGCCTCCATTGTTTCAGATGAGAAGTCAGCTGTTAATCATGTTGATGTCCCCCTCCATGTGATGAGAGGGACAAGTTTTTCTCTTGCCACTGTCAGGATTTTCTCTTTATCTTTCAAAAGTTGGACTCTAAAGTGTTGAACTATAAATCTCTTTGTATTTTAAAACTGCTTGGGATTTTTTAAGTTGGTTACACGTGAAACATGATATTTTTCATCAAATTTGGGAAGTTTTCAGCCACTATTTTTTTTGAAATAATTTTTCTGTTACTCTCTTTTGTCTCCTTCTAGGACTTGCATTACACATATATTGGCATACTTATTGTTGCTTCAAAGATCTCTGAGAGTCTGTTCTTTTTCCTTCAATTGTTTTGTTCCGTGTTTCTCTATATTCTTCAGATTGGGTTATTTCTATAGCTCTGTCCTAAAGTTCACGTATTCTTTCTTCTGCCATCTCAAATCTTCTGTTGAGCCCCTTTAGTGAATTTTTCATTTCAATTATTGGACTTTCAACTCAAGAATTTCCATTTGTTTTTTATATTTTCTATCTCATTGAGATTCCCTATGTGTTGATCCATTATTATCATGCATCCCTTTAATTCTTTAAACATGTTCCCTTTAGTTCTTTAAATGTATTTACATAGGGTTTTTTAAAAGTATTTGTCTGCTAAATACAAAAATCTGGGAATATTCAGAGAGTTTCTATTGGCCTTTTTCCTAAGTATGGGTCACACTTTCCTTTTCCTTTGTACACTTATAATTTTTTAATTAAAAACTGGGTATTTTAGATAATGTATTGTAGGAACTCTGAATTTTAATTTACTCACCTAAACAATGTTGTTGAATTGTTTGGTAACTTGCCTGGGATAAATCTGTTCAATCTGTCTCCTCTACAATATGCAGTCACTAATATCTCTGGTTGTATTTGTTGTTTATTCTTCCTTTTATTTTTAAACCTGGCCTCCTAGGGGTTACCTCAGTTTCTGTGTAATTCAGTGATCAGCCAATGATTGGACAGACGTTGCGTTCAAACCTTGAGCTATAGTAGAACTTCCATTCTCTGCCAGTAGATCTGCGTGAGGTAGGGAAACGCAGTCAAAGTTCAGATTGTTTGCAAGTTCTTCAGGTTTGCCCTGGCTTTTACTTTCTCCTGGACTATTCACATTACCTCTGCACTTGCCCACAGTCTTAGGGTTGGCAGGAGTGTATGGGTACCCTGAGCCCTCTCTGGTCTCCACTGCACGTGCATGCACCCTAAGCCAGGAACACGTTTGCCCCAACAATGACTACAAACTCAGACACAGCATTAGTTCTCCCCATTCACTTGCTGCCAAGATTGTCTATTCCACTGACAATGCCTCTGGGTGTAGGCATCACCCACTGCTCAAAACTGAATAAGCCACTTTTGACTTCGTCGGCAAAGTTGCTGGTCCCCATGATGTGCCCCACCCTGGCAGAGCCTCTGTGAGGACTGAGCTGGGGAAAGTGGGATAGAAGCACCCCTTGGCAAGAACACCACAGACTCTCACTGTTCTTACCTAAAGTATAGCAGTTTTTCAAGCATAGGTGATTGTTGCATGTCTTTGGTCAATTTCAGAGTATGGAAATGGTTGTTTTTGTCAGTTTTGTCCAGATTTATAGTTGCATTTGGCTAAGACGTTTTGCTGACCTCATCACTCAGACATAGCTAGAAGTCCTGCCTCCTACTTACCTATTTCATCTACTATCTGTCTCCCCTCTCCTACTAAGATACAGGCTCTATTCTGCAGGCTTTATCGCCACTACCCCTTTGGTCACTATTCAAGCACCCCTTAGTATAAGGAGGGAAGGGTGAAAGTTAAGGTGAGAGCTGTTTTCACAGTGCCTAGAATGATGTCTGACATGCAGTATATGCTTAATGACTGTTGAATAACTGAACAAATAGCATGGAGAGAAGACTAATGGGGGTCAGGTAGCTTTCTTGAGGATCCGAGTCAGTAAGAATATAAAGGGGACAGTGGGTTCAAGAGATGGTGGAGAAAAAAGATGGACAGTGCTTGGCAGTGCCGGACAGGGAAGGCACTGAGGATGTCCACGCAGTTGGTTTTGGTGTTGCAAAGCATTTCTGCAGAATTCCAGACCTTTGTCACAGAGCTAAAGACACATGTACATGGCCCAGGAGTCAGAGAAGCTGAAGAGGCTCTGTGGGAAGGAGGGACAGTGGCAGGTCTAGCTGCTGCTTCATGCCAATGAGATGAATCAGCTTATCAGCAATAGTGCCCACGTGCTGCAAAATGGCTGCTGCTTCCCTTCAGTCTCTCAAATCTCCCAAGAATCTCCCTGTAGCCTGTGGGAAACATACAAGAAAGGGAAGCCTGGGACGTGTCCTTCAGCCTCGCCAAGTTGTATTAGAAAGCCATCACGGGTTCTTATTCTCTGGTTTTGGATATGGGAAGCCCGTGGAAGATGTGAGGCCATTCTAAGATTCCAGCAGGATGGCTCTGGGAGGGGAAGCCGGTGGGCAGCGGGGAAGAGGCCAGGGCAGGGAGACATTTCAACAGTTCAGGGAAGGGCTGATGAGAAGTTGGACCAATATAGTGGTGGTAGAGACAGGACAGTATAAGAATATGGAATGCACAGAGCTGGGTGTCTGGCTCATGTGGAAAGGAGGGAGGGAGGAGGTGCCATTGTTGGGAGGTGGCACAGAAGGAGGGACAGGTGTGGGGAGGACTGCTTGGTGCCATTCCTGACTGACCCTTCCAGCATTCTGTGTTCTCTAACTATCACATCTCGTCAACTCCAACACCATTGATCCATCCATCCATCCATGCATCCATGCAACCATCCATCATGCATTCCCTGTGGGGTGCTCTGGGCAACAGCTCTGTGGGTGAAGAGAGACACACTGCCCAGCTTCACACAAGCAATGATCCGTGGCATCTGCCCCTGCCCAGCACCCGACACCATAGATACTGCATTGGGGCTTGTCTGTATCTGCAGGGGACTCAGCAGTATTCAACCAGAGATCTGGTTGGCTTCTGGGGAGATCAGCTTCTTGGGGACTGATCTGGTAGGGATGGTGGCACAGTGTATATAGAGGGCATCTTCTCTGACTGTCCCACCCACTCACTCTGGCCCTTCACACTGGAAGAACTCTCAGAACTAAGCTAAAGCTCCAGCCAACCTGAGGAAGCCCCTCAGACCCCAGCCCACCCACACTCCATCCTGCACATTGCCTTTTGCCTTCACGTCTCTGCTCTGTGAGCAGCTCTGTCCCCGCACCCCTTATCCTACCCCTCCTGACTTGCCTCCCGACATTCTGGACTTTGTGTGCCAGCCAAAGTTTGGCTGTGCCTGCCTACTCCTCTGGCTTCTTGGAAGTTACCTTGAGTGAAGACTCCCTGCTTGCCTCCCACTGTCCCCCCAGGCATACCTTAGCCGTAGGTCTACAAATGTTTGTCGAGCCTGTACTGTTGGCCAACGGTCATTGTTCTAGATGCTTGAACACATATGCAGAGATGCAGCCCTCCGCTCAAGGAGCTCTTGGTCTGCAGAAGCACAGGGCTCTGGTGGAGGGTGTGCAAGAAGAGCGGGAACCAGGAGGAGGGTCTCAATGCTGCTCCTGGGTCAGTGCAGGGTCCCAGAGCAGGGAACAGCCAAGTCGGCCTTTGGAGCAGGGGCAAGAAGCAGCCAGGTAGGTAGCCCGCAGC
>NW_006770581.1:298827-299472 GCF_000442215.2 Lipotes vexillifer | reverse complement strand
GCAGCAGGCATTCCTGGAAGAGGGCCAGGGCTGTGTCAGGCAATCTGAGGCCTCCATTCTGCTCCTCCCCAGGCTCCTGCATAAGCCCTAAGCCCAGCCTGTGACACCCAGACACACAGACAGCACTGACGCCGGCTGGGCTGGAAAGGCCTGCCACCCCGGTGTCTCCTCCACTCAGTGCCCTCTCTGCCAGCTGTCTTTATAGAAGCCCACTGATAAACACTGATGCTGTTTGGGGAAGGAGGGGGAGGGGAGGTGCTGTGTCAACCCCTTAGCACCCGTTCCTCCTCAAGGATGTTCACCTGCACCTGGCAGCACAGGGACCCTAGGGAATGAGATGGAGGTGGGGTTTTCTTCTTTTTTAATGAAAGAACAGTGAAGGAAGGACCTATGCTACCACCAAACTAAAAATAATAACAAATATTAGCTTTGAGATCACCTTGCACAGTTTACAACTCACTTCACCATGGTGATCTCATTTAACTCCTGTAACCAGCCTGTGAGGTAGCCATGTCCCCATTTTACAAATGAGGAAAGTGAAATCTTTCCATACTGCTCCCTAGCTGGAAAGTGGTAAAGCTATGCCCAAATCTGCCTTCCCCAAAGGCAGAGCCCAAGGGCTTGAGTGCGGGTGGTTTATTTGGG
>NW_006770581.1:266125-298817 GCF_000442215.2 Lipotes vexillifer | reverse complement strand
CAAGAAGGCAGGAATGAGGGGCTGGGGAGAGTGAGACATGGAAGGCAGGCCTGCGTAAAGGGCATTATCAACGTCGCGCTGTCAGCACCAGACTGACTTCGCAGAACCCTGAGAAGAGTATGGAGTGCCTCTCAGATGGTCCAGGAAGGACAGAGGCAGGAGAATTACCCTGCTCCCTTTCTCCCTCACCTGAAGTCTGCCCCTAGAGATGTGGATGCCCAGCACTTCTGGGCTTCGTTCATTTGCACAGGGTCTGTAGGTTCCCTTTGGCTTCAGAGAAGTCCCCAGCAGCTGAGAGCCTGGAGTGGGAACCACCAGTGGACAAGAACTCTGTATCACACCTGTGACTGAAATCAGAACTGGCCACAGAGATGGGACTTGTGGCGCCCAGAGCTGTGTTACAAGCAGCAGCCTATGCCCCTAATGTGTCCTTCTCTCCAAGCTGGGGGCAATATGTGAGCTAGACAGGCTTGGGGAGACATGGAGTTGGGGTCCTGGGAACCCCAGTGCAGAGGTGCAGAGATGGGGCCAGCGAGCAGTGAGAGACAGAGTGACCGGAAACAAGATGAAGAGTCCCACTTCATGGTGGTTCCAGAAGGGTCCCTGTCTCCAGGGGTCCCCATGGGAGCTGGAATTCTCTTACTTACAGTGAGGAGGAAGGGCAGGCATGTTAGTCTGCTCAGGCTACTATAACCAAGTGTCACAGGCTGGGTGGCTTAAACAACAATCGATTTTCTCATAATTCTGGAAGGTTAAGTTCTGAGATCAAGGTGTCAGCAGGTTTGGTTTCCTCTGAGGCTTCTCTCCTTGGCTTGTGGATGGCCGTCTTCTCCCTGTGTTTTCACACGGTCTTTTCTCTGTGCATGTCTGTGTCCTAATCTCTTCTTCTAAAGACACCAGTGATATTGGATTAAGACCCATGTTAATGACTTATTATAACTTAATCACCCCTTTAAAGACCTCATGTCCAAATACAGTCACATCCTGAGGTACTGGGGGTTAAGACTTCAACATATGAATGCAGAGTGGGCACAGTTCAGCCCATGACAGCAGGGAAAAGCCCTCTTGATTTCCTGGATCCTGAGCTGTTGGCCCTGAGGAATAGTAAGGCATCTGTGCCCCAGGAACAAGGAGGCTGGGGAGAGGCTGGGCAGAGCCCTCAGCCAGTGTCTAGACAGAAACTCTGCCAGACACACTGCCCTCTGGAAGCCAGCAGAAGCCCACACTTACCCACCCTCAGCAACCGAACCAAATAGGGGCTGAGTCAGGGGCTTTCCTTAGGGAACCAGTTTCTTACGCTGATTTCTGTTCCTGCACATCTGGGGGAAATGACTCGACCCTGAGAGTGGTTGCGAAATGGCAAACCACAGTGAGGGCTCACAATTCTTCTGCACTCCCCTGTGGTCTCATTTACTGCTGCCCCAGCTCTGTGGGGGCAGAACAGCTCTCCCTGTTGGCCAGATAAGGAAGATGAGATTCAGGAAATTCATTGACTCCCAGGAGCACACTGCTACTGAGCGGCAGAAGCAGGACTCAACCTAGATCTGAGCTGACCCATCTCTACTGCTCATTTGCAGCCGCACCTCCGCCTTCAGGGACATTGGCTGCACCCCTTGGCCATAGCCATCAAGTCCCCCACCACAACTGAAATGTGTATACATCCGGCTTTCCACAGTATGACTGGGTTAGTGGTACAAATGGGCTTCTCTCAGCATGTTTGGTGGCTGGTATGTAAGACTGCCAGCCAGTTACCGTAGCAACAGTGGTGGGAAGAAGCAGCATCCTGGTGGCCTGGGTGGAAAGTGAGGATTAACATGGGGACAAAGATGCTCATAGCATGGACTTTCAGATACCGCCCTAAATGCCATCTAAGACTCAGTGTATCCTGAAGACCAGCTCAGCCCAGTGTTCAGTTGAGAAACTGTTTTCACTCTTTTTTATGGCTGAATAATATTCCATTGTGTGTGCGTGTGTGTGTGTGCGCACGCATGTGTGTATATATGTATATACCACATCTTTTTTATCCATTCATCTGTCGATGGACATTTAGGTTGCTTCCGTGCCTGGCTATTGTAAATAGTACACCAGAAACTAACACAACATTGTAAATCAACTATACTTAAATTAAAAAAAATAAAATAGCATTCTAGGGGGAGTTAATTTTAAATCTATCCAGGATGGCTGAGTGGGACGAGGCAGCGTGGAGGCGGCAGCCACACAAGGGGCTGCAGTGCCAGAGGCGAACCAGCGACCCAAACACCGGAGTTAACCACGTCTTGTCCAGGACCCTCCTAGGTGAGAATTATGAAGATGATGACCTAGTAGACTCTGATGAGGTTATGAAGAAACCATGTCCAGTACAGATTGTTCTTGCACATGAAGATGACCATAACTCTGAGCTTGATGAAGAGGCTTTGGAGCAGATATTGCTACAGGAGCACATACGAGATCTTAACATAGTAGTGGTATCCGTGGCAGGAGCTTTTCCTAAAGGGAAATCATTTCTACTGGACTTCATGCTTAGATATATGTATAACAAGGATTCTCAAAGTTGGATTGGTGGAAACAATGAACCATTGACTGGCTTTACATGGTGGGTTGGTTGCAAAAGAGAAACAACAGGCATACATGTCTGGAATGTAGTGTTTGTGATCGAGAGACCTAATGGAACAAAAGTGTCTGTGCTGCTGAGGGATACCCAGGGTGCCTTCGATAGCCAGTCAACTATCAAAGATAGTGCAACAGTGTTTGCTCTGAGCACTGTGACTGGCTCTGTCCAGGTATATAATTTGTCTCAAAATATTCAAGAAGATGATCTTCAACACTTGCAATTATTTACAGAATACGGCAGACCTGCAATGGAAGAAATCTACCAGAAACCATTTCAGACATTAATGTTTTTGATTCGAGACTGGAGTTATCCTTATGAGCATTCATATGGTTTGGAAGGTGGAAAACAATTCCTTGAAAAGAGATTGCAGGTAAAACAAAGTCAACGTGAAGAGCTACAGGATGTAAGGAAGCACATTCACAACTGTTTCTCAAGTCTTGGTTGCTTCCTTTTGCCACATCCTGGTCTTAAAGTTGCAACTAATCCTAGTTTTGATGGGAGATTGAAAGATATTGATGAAGAGTTTAAACGAGAGCTTCGAAATCTGATTCCATTGCTACTTGCCCCAGAAAATGTGTTAGAAAAAGAGATAAGTGGATCTAAAGTCATTTGTAGAGATCTTGTAGAATACTTTAAGGCTTACATTAAAATTTATCAAGGAGAGGAACTTCCACATCCAAAGTCCATGCTTCAGGCAACAGCTGAAGCTAATAATCTTGCTGCAGTAGCAGGAGCAAGAGAGATCTATTGCAAAAGTATGGAGCAGGTAGGCGGTGGGGACAACCCTTACACTGCACTCTGGAGCAAAAACACCTGGATCTCAAGGAAGTGGCAATTAAACAGTTTTGTTCAGTAAAAAAAAAAAAATGGGTGGAGATGAATTCTGCCATCGTTATCAGGACCAGTTTGAGGCTGAAATAGAAGAAACCTATGCAAATTTTATAAAGCACAACGATGGCAAAAATATCTTCTGTGTTGCTCGTACCCCTGCCACACTGTTTGTAGTCATGTTTGCTATGTATATAATCTCAGGACTGACTGGCTTCATTGGCCAAAACTCTATAGCCGTCTCGTATAACCTTGTCATGGGGTTAGCACTGACGTCTCTTTGTACTTGGGCATATGTTAAATATGCTGGGGAGTTCAGAGAAATTGGAACAATGATTGATCAGATTGCTGAAACACTATGGGAACAGGTATTGAAGACCCTGGTTGATAATTTCATGGAGGAAAACATAAGGCAGTCTGTAACAAACTCTATCAAAGCAGACCTGACTGACCAGGTGTCTCATCATGCCAGATTAAAGACAGACTGACAGTTCATCTCTTCATGGACTCCACTCTTTCTTTTTTTCATTCTTGCTGTACAGTGAGAACTCGAATAAAAATAAACCAAAGTTTACAATCAACTGTAGAAGTGATTGTATAGTTTAGTATAACTGGCTTCACAGATGGCTGCCACAGAGTGTGAAATTGTTTGTTGGTTTTAAGCATTCTGTTCATGGCTCCTAAGACATGAAGATTGGCTGAGGAGCATTAATTTTCATGCACACTTGTGCCATGTTTAATTCTTTTTTTTCCCTTTTTAATCTAATGTTAGTGAAATTTGTCTTATGTAAAGGCTATTTCAGGGAAATATTTTAAGAAATCTATTTAGAGTCTCTTTAACACAGTGTCCCATTGAAATTTTAATTTTTAGAGAAGTTATGAATCACTGTATCAAGAATCAGATTGGAATGACAATGAAGCCTTTATTGAGCCACGACATTAAAAGTATATATTGCTTTACTGCCTTCAATACCAGTATTACATAAATGCATGTATCAGAAACTTCACAGAAATTATATGACAACTCTCATAGCTAAGAAAGTGATTCTGAGGTGTACATTTGTCTTGCCTTTTTAAATTTATAAACCTGCCCTAAAAGGAAATACATATCTGGGAAACTGAACTGTCTTTATGCAGTTTAGCCTTCATGTACATAAAATATGCCATTAATCTTATCGGGGGAGAAATTCCATCCAAAAATGTTACCTACAGCTATGAGTTAAGAGTATCTATACAGTGTGTAGCTTTTATTTTCTCAAATCACTGATAGGGCAAGTATATAAAGTATAAATACATAAATAGGATTTGGTATTAAAAGTTTTGTAGTTTATGACAAAATCTGGTTCTGTGGTAGGCTAATGAGTACAGTCCCTGTGAAGGAATGTTTGTGGCTCATGTCAGTGTGTGAGTGCATAGACAATTTGAAGTTTTGTTATATTTGTGATATTTATCTTCTTGAGCACTGCAGTCTCACCACGCCCCCGACCAAGGAAATTCAGTGGGAATGTTTATCGTGACTTTGTCCTCTGTTGCTTTTTTTCTTTTTGCGTTACGCGGGCCTCTCACTGTTGTGGCCTCTCCCGTTGCAGAGCGCAGGCTCCGGACGCACAGGCTCAGTGGCCATGGCTCACGGGCCCAGTTGCTCCGCGGCATGGGGGATCCTCCCGGACCAGGGCACAAACCCGTGTCCCCTGCATCGGCAGGCGGACTCTCAACCACTGTGCCACCAGGGAAGCCTCCTAGTTTGGTTTTTAAGTGAAGAGAACTCAGAGTTGCATGGCCGAAAGTTCTAAATTTACTTTGGTTGGTATATCCCCCTCCTGCTTCAAATCCTGTTTTTATGTGGATTGTATTTGTTTCCATCTGTATTAAACTGCTACCAACTCATCTGTTCTTAGACAGAAAAAAAAAAAAGCATTCTATTCCCTCCCAACCCCAAAAACAAACTGTTTTTTCTATGTCATGATCCAGTCCTTGTTAACTTCCCAGTGAATGGGGAAAGTCAACAGTCCCACCTTGACACTGGCATCATTTTGCCAGTTCTGAAAAGAATAGTCTCTAAAGAAAGCCAGGCCTAGGTGTAAATCTTAGTTCCACCAATTACTTACTCTCTGGTCTTATTCCAGTGATATAATCTCTCCACTTGGGTTCCTCACTATAAAAGGGATATCATGATAGGCCATATCTCACAGAACTTTTATAAGGATTGCATAGCTAATAAAAAACAGAGAGTTCAAGAAAGGGAACAGGGTAATTCCTGAATGAATAGAAACTCCCTTTCAGGTAAACCATTGGATCCTACTTTAATCTCAGGTTGTGAACTGTTGCCTTTCGGAATTTTTTTAGAAGAAAGTAGAATAATGGGTTTTTACTTGATTGAGACTCTGTGTGCAGACACAGGGACCCTATATTTGGAGCCAGGCCCCCAGCCTTACTTCTCCAGTGTTCCAGGAATGCAAATCCAAGGCCAGTCAACTGAGTGTCCCAGAGGAAGGCAGATCATCATAGAGCTGAGAGCTAGCTGGGGCTATTAAAGGTGGACTCAATGCTCCCCTAATGAAAAGTTGATAATTAGTCACTCAGTACACATTGTTGTGCCAGGAACTGTTCTAGGTACTGGGAATATAGTAGGTAACAAAGCAGATAAAAATCCCTGCTTCCTGGAGCTTACATTCATTACTTGTATTAATCTAATGGAGGGATCTAAAGGAAGTTGTTCTCTGAAGTCTTCCATGTGGGTCACAGACCTCTGGAATCTTCTAGGAATGGGGAGCTGGGAGGTGCAGTAGGAGTTGTCTGAAAAAGAATAGTCATTATGCAACGCTATTAAAATTTAAAGACCCAGGCTTCTGGTTTTATCTTTGGTGTGTAAAAAGCTTAGAAATGATCACTCCCACCCTTACTATAAGGAAAAAACTAAATGAACTTAAAATCAATGACTTCTTCGACCCATCAGAGAATTGAGGTCACAGAGCAAACCACTACCCCAAATCTAGAGACACAGGGAAATTCAGAAGATAACAGTGAAGATGTGGCAGAGATTTTGGAATTATCAGATAGATAATTTAAAATAACTATGATTAGTATGTTAAGGACACTAATAGAAAAAGTAGACAGCATGCAAGAACAGATGGCTGACAAAGGATTAATTTCCAAAATATGCAAGCAGCTCATACAGCTCAATATCAAAAAAACAAACAACCCAATCAAAAAATGGGCAGAAGACCTAAATAGACATTTCTCCAAAGAAGACATACAGATGACCAACAAACACATGAAAAGATAATTGGCATCACTAATTATTAGAGACATGCAAATCAAAACTCTAATGAGGTATCACCCCACACCGGTCAGAATGGCCATCAACAAAAAATCTACAAACGTCAAATGCTGGAGAGGGTGTGGAGAAAAGGGAACCCTCATACACTGTTGGTGGGAATGTAAATTGATACAGCCACTATGGAGAGCAGTATGGAGGTTCCTTAAAATACTAAAAATAGAACCACCATATGACCCAGCAATCCCACCACTGGGCATATACCCAGAGAAAACCATAATTCAAAAAAACACATGCACCCCAATGTTCAGAGCAGCACTATTTACAATAGCCAGGTCATGGAAGCAACCTAAATGCCCACCGACAGAGGAATGGATAAAGGAGATGTGGCACATATATACAATGGAATATTACTCAGCCATAAAAAGGAACGAAATTAGGTCATTTGTAAAGACGTGGATGGACCTAGAGACTGTCATACAGAGTGAAGTAATTCAGAAAGAGAAAAGCAAATATCGTATAATAACGCGTATATGTGGAATCTAGAAAAATGGTATAGATGATCTTATTTGCAAAGCATAAATATAGACATAGATGTAGAGAACAAATGTATGGATACCAAGGGGGAAAGGGGTGGGGAGGGAGAAATTGGGAGACTGGGATTGACACATATACATTATTGATACTATGTATAAAATAGACAACGGATGGGAACATACTGCATAGCACAGGGAACTCTACCTAATGCACTGTGATAACCTAAACGGGAGGGAAGTCCAAAAGGGAGGGGATATCTGTATGCATATAGCTGATTCATTTTGTTGTGCAGTGGAGGCTAACACAACATTGTAAAGCAACCATGCTCCAATAAAAATTAATTTAAAAAAGAAAAGAAAAGAACAGACGGTTAATGTAAGCAGAGAGATGGAAACCCTAAGAAAGAATTAAAAAGAAATGCTAGAAATAAAAAACAGTGCAACAGAAATGAAGAATGCCTTTGATGGGCTCATCAGTAGACTGGACACAGCTAAGGAAATAATCAGTGAGCTTGAAAATATGTCAATAAAAAATTCAAACTGAATACAAAGAAAAAAGAGTACAAAAAAGCAGACAGAATATCCAAGAATGGTGAGATAATTTAAAAATGTGTAATAAGCACATAGTTGGAATGCCAGTAGGAGAAGAGAAAAAGGAACAGAAGGAATATTTAAAGTAATAATGGCCAAGAATTTTCCAAAATTAATGACTGTGTAGTAGAGAATTCTTGCCCAAAAAGAGGGCTAGCCTTTTTCCTTGGCTTCTGGGAGGTAACCTTGGTTGTACCTGATAGGAATGTCTTCATTTAGGGCAAGGGTTGGCTATACCAGATCTTAGAGTATTGCTAACCACACCTGATAGTAGAAGCTGCTCATGCTAGGAAGACCAATCATGTGATTTAAGGTGGGAGCTTTGGGTCAAGTGGTATCGGTCAACCCTGAGGCTGAGATCAACCAGGTGGACAATCAATCATGCCTGTGCAATAGAGCCCAAATAAAAACTCTGAAACCTGAGGCTCTGGCAAGCTTCTCAGTTGGCATTACTCTGTATTGTCACACATTGATGCTGGCTGGGCAATATGTCCTGACTCCATGAGAGAGAACAATGGAAGCTGTGTATTTGGAACCTTCTCAGACTCTGCCCTATTCATCATTTCCTTGGTTGATTTTAATTTGTATTCCTTCCCTGTAATGAACCACAGCTATAAGTATAATAGCTTTCAGTGAGTTCTATGAGTTCTTCTAGCAAATTACTGAATGGAGTGTGATTTGGGGGAACACCCCCAAACTTGCTGTTGATGTCAGGAGTGAGGTTGGCCTTATGGAGAACTGTGTGCCCTCAAACTTGATAGCTGACTCTAAACTTTGTGCCTTTGCCAACTCCAGGCAGTGAGAGTCAACAAACCACAGATCCAGGAAGCTCAGAGAACACAAAGTAGGATAAAATTATGTGCATATTAGGCACATCATATGCAAATTGCAGAAAACAAAAGACAAAGAAAATCTTGAAAGAAGCTGGGAGTAGGGGGAACCACCTTACCTTTGAGTAACAAGGATAAAAATTACATCAGACTTCTCATCAGAAACATACAAGCAAGAAGAGAGTGGAGTGAAATATTTAAAGTGTTGAAAAAAAATCCCAACCAGTATAGGATTCTATATCTATTGAAATTATTCTTCAAAAGTGAAGGCTAAATAAAGACGTTCTCAGACAAACAAAAATTGAGCGTATTCATCACTAGTAGACTTGTTATGCACAAAATGTTAAAAGAAGTTCTTCAGAGAGAAGGAAAATGATATAGGTCAGAAACTGAGATATACATAAAGAAAGAGTCTCCAGAGGAGGAATAAATGAAGGTAAAACAAAATCTTTTCTTTTTCTTATTCTTAATTGATCTAATAGATAACTGCACAAAGTAATAATAGTAACAGTGTTTTGGGTGATTATGGTATAGAGATAGCTAGACTAGTAACAGCAATGTCATAAGGAACAGAAGGGAGGAATTAGGAATACTCTGTGTAAGGAACCTGCACTATTTGGGAAGCAGTAGTACAGTGTTATTTGAGAGTGGACTTAGATTAGCTGTAAATATATATTGCAAACTCTAGGACAACCAAAAATTTTTTTAAATAAGTATAATCAATACGCCAAAAAGAAATCATTGGAATATGCCTACCACTACTAAAGAAATTGAATCAGTAAGTAATAAATTTCCAAAAAAAGAAAGCACCAGGCTGAAATGGTTTCACTGGTGTATTTTACCAAACATTTAAGGAAGAAATGATACAAATTCTTTACAGTCTCTTCCAGAAAATAGAAGTAGAAGGAACACCTCCTAATTCATTCTATGAAGCCAGTATTACCCTAATACCCAAACCAGATAAAGGCAAGTAAAGAAAGCTACAGACAAATATCTCCTGTGAATATTGGTGCAAAATTCCTCAACAAAATATTAACAAAATGAACCCAACAGGGACTTCCCTGGTGGTCTAGTGGTTAAGACTTTGCCTCCCAATGCAGGGGGTGCAGGTTCAATCCCTGGTCAGGAAGCTAAGTTCCCACATGCCTTGTGGCCAAAAAACCAAAACATAAAACAGAAGCAAATTCAATAAAGACTTTAAAAATGGTCCACGTCTTCAAAAAAATTTTTTAATAAATAAAAATATTTATTAAAAAAAGAAAAAGAAAATGAACCCAAAAATGTATAAAAAAATTATATAACACAACCAAGTGGGGTTTATTGCAGATGTGCAAAACTGGCTGAACATTCAGAAAAAATATCAATTTAATCCACCACATCAATAGGCTGAAGAAGAAAAATCATGTGATCAAATGAATTGATACAGAAAAATATTTGACAAATCCAACACCTAATCATGATAAAAACTCTCAGCAAACTGTAAAATGAGGAGGATCTCCTCAACTTGATAAAGAACATCTCAAAAAACCTACAGCTAACATGATAATGATGAGAAACTGGATGTTTTCTCCCTATTTTGGGAACAAGACAAGGATGTTCCCTTTAAGCACTCCTATTCAACATTGTACTGGAAGCTGTAGCTAGTGCAATGAGACAAGAAAAGGAAATAAAAATTATACAGATTGGGGAGGAAGTTTTAACTGGCTTCCTTCATAGATGATAAAGTTATCTATGCAAAAAATCACAAAGCATCTACCAAAATAAAAATACCTCCACACAAAAAACCTCCTAGAACTAAAAAGCAATTATAGCAAGGTTAGGATACAAGGTTAAAATACAAAATTCAGTTGCTTTCCTTTATACTTGTTTAAAATGAACCAGTGGAATTTGAAAAAAAAAGCACAGTGCCATTTGCATTAGCATGAAAAATTAAATACATACATAAAGATCTAACAAAATATGTAGAGAATCTACATGTAGAAAACTACAAGACTTTGATGAAAGAAATCAAAGAGGATCTAATAAATGAAGAGTTCAGGTGTCAGTTCTTCTCAACTTGATCTATAGATGTAGCACAATCTCAAAAAAAATCCTGGCAAGCTATTTTATAGGTATCAGCACACTGATTCTAAAGTTTACATAGAATGGCAAATGACCCAAAGCCACCAATACAGAACTGAACAAGAATAACGTGGTTGGAGGAATCACACTACCCAAATTCAATTTAATTATATTAAAGTTACAGTAACTAAGATAGTGTGTGGTATTGGCAAAAGGATAGACATATAGACGAGTGGAATCACATAGAAAGCCCAAAAATAGACCCACACAAATATAGTCAACTGATCTTTGACAAAAGAGCAAAGGCAATTTAATGGAGAAAGGATAGTGCTTTTAACAGCTGTTTCTGGAACAGCTGTATGTCCACAGACAAAAACAAAACAAAACAAAGCATGAGCATTGAGACAGACGTTATACCTTTAGCAAAAATTAACTCAAAATGACAATAGACCTAAATGTGAAACACAAGATACAAAATTTATAGAAGAAAACGTAGGAGAAAATCTGGGTAACCTTAGGTTAGCACTGAGTTTTTAGATACGACACCAAAATGATGCTCCATTAAAATAAAACTATTAAAATTCAAAACTTCTGAGAAAGTCACTCTGAAGAGAATGAAGCCATGGACTGGGAGAAAATATTTGCAAAATACTTTTTTTTTTAGTTGTATGAGTTTTTAAAAATATATTCTAGATACAAGTGACTTAATAGATGTAAGATATGCACAAATTTTCTCCTATTCAGCAGATTATCTTTTCACTTTCTTCATGGTGTCCTTTGAAACACAAAATTTTTCTTTTTTTTTCTTTTTTTTTTTTTTGTGGTATGCGGGCCTCTCACTGTTGGGGCCTCTCCCATTGCAGAGCACAGGCTCTGGACGTGCAGGCTCAGAGGCCATGGCTTACAGGCCCAGCTGCTCTGCAGCATGTGGGATCTGCCCGGACCGGGGCACGAACCCGTGTCCCCTGCATCAGCAGGTGTACTCTCAACCACTGCACCACCAGGGAAGCCCAAAATTTTTCATTTTGATTGCATCCAGTTTATCTATTTTTTTTCTTATTTAGTTTTCTTCTATGAGTTTATAGTTTTAGCTCTTATATTTAAGTCTTTGATACATTTTCAAATTAATTTTGGTGTATGGTATGAGGGAGGAGTTTTTTTTTTTTTTTTTTTTTTTTTGTGGTATGCGGGCCTCTCACTGTTGGGGCCTCTCCCATTGCAGAGCACAGGCTCTGGACGTGCAGGCTCAGAGGCCATGGCTTACAGGCCCAGCTGCTCTGCAGCATGTGGGATCTGCCCGGACCGGGGCACGAACCCGTGTCCCCTGCATCAGCAGGTGTACTCTCAACCACTGCACCACCAGGGAAGCCCAAAATTTTTCATTTTGATTGCATCCAGTTTATCTATTTTTTTTCTTATTTAGTTTTCTTCTATGAGTTTATAGTTTTAGCTCTTATATTTAAGTCTTTGATACATTTTCAAATTAATTTTGGTGTATGGTATGAGGGAGGAGTCCAACTTGATTCTTTTGCATGTGGATATCAAGTTGTCCCAGCACCATTTGTTGAAAGGACTCTTCTTTCCCCCATTGAATTGTCTTCACACCCTTGATAAAAATCAGTTGACCATAAATAAGAGTGTTTATTTCTGAACTCTTGATTCTATTCTAGTACTGAAGTGTCCCTCAGGATGCAGAACTTTCAATGCAAAAACCAGGATAATCTGGAGCAAACTAGGATTTTGGTCACCCTACAGCTGAGTAGGGCTTGACCAGCCACTGCCCAGATTCCTCTCTGATTTTATATACATTTCACTGCACCCCGACCCTTCAACTACTGTATCCATCCTTCCTTTGAATTATCGCTGTAGAAATCATTGCATGCTCAGGGAAAGAATTCAAACACCATAGAAAAGTGTAAAGCAGAAAACAAATGACTCCAAACTTCCATCCCTACTCTGCAGAAATAGCTACTGTTATCTCCAAAAAGTTTTGACACATATATGCATCTTTCCTTTTGATAAGGACACGAGTGGAATTGGAACATGCATACAGTTTAACAATCAGCTCTTGAAGCTGTACAATGTCCACTTTATGACTGTACGCCAGTCATTTCACAATACTCCAGAGATCGGCCTTTAGCTCCATTGAAGACTAGGTCCCCTGGGAAGCTGACTCTGAGATGGAGGTCAGCATGGAGTAAGTTTATTGAAGAGTGACAGATGTGAGGAGTGAGGAAGCAGGGCTGAGCATAGGGAGAAGTTGGACTGCAATGCAGGCGTGACAGTGACCTCTGGGATCTTCATAAATCCCTTGGGATATCAGTGGAAACTTAAATTCAAAATAAAAAATTGGGAAAGGGAGCAAGATGCCATGGGTATAGGTCAGAGCTGCCACCCATTGCCTTTCCCAGGGACAGAACAGGACACTGCATAGTCCCTTGTTCTCTGCTCTCTCTCAAACCCAGTCCTGGGCTCAGAAATGTGACAGGTCCTGCCTTTATTAGTTTTTCTTGCCTAATTGCCTTGGCTACAACTTCCAGTACAATGTTGACTAGTAAGAGAAGATATCTTTTTGGGCTTCCCTGGTGGCACAGTGGTTGAGAGTCTGCCTGCCAATGCAGGGGACATGGATTCGTGCCCTGGTCCGGGAAGATCCCACATGCCGTGGAGCGGCTGGGCCCGTGAGCCATGGCTGCTGAGCCTGTGCATCCGGAGCCTGTGCTCCACAACGGGAGAGGCCACATCAGTGAGAGCCCCGCGTACTGCAAAAAAAACAAACAAACAAAAATTTCCACAAGAGAAGATATCCTTTTAAATCTGTTGAGACCTGTTTTGTGGTCTAACATTTGGTCTATCCAAGGATGTGTTCCCTGTGCAGTTTAGATGAATATGTATTCTGTTGTTTTGGGGTAGAGTGTTCTATAGATGTCTGTTAGGTCTAGGTGGTTTCTTTGTTGCTTTTCTATACATTATTGAAAGTGGGATATTGAGGTTTCCAATTACGATTTTTGCATTCTCCATTTCTCCCTCAAGTCTACCTATTTTTGCTTCATGGACTTTGGTGCTCTATTGTTAGGCAAATATATGTTTATAATTGTTATATCTTGATGTATTGACCCTTTTATTAATATATATTGTCCTTCTTTCTCTTTTGCAGTAATTTTTGTCTTGAAGTCCATTTTGTATGATTTGAGCACAGCCACTCCAACTCTCTTTTGGTTACTGTTCGTATGGAATATCTTTTTAAATCCTTTCACTTTCAACATATTTGTGTCTTTGAATCTAAAAAAACACTTTTTAAAGGGTACATTGTTGGATTTTTTAAAAGTCAATTCTACCTACACCTTCCTTTTATTTGGAGAGTTCAATTCATTTACATGTAATGTGATTACTGATAAGAAAGGACTTCCTCCTACTATTTTGCTATTTTTTTCCTATGTGTCATATCTTTTTTGTTCCTCACATCCTCAATTACTGAATTCTTTTTTAAAGAATTAAATGGATATTGTCCATTTAAATGGATATTGTCTGTCATAGCCTTTTAATCACCTTGTTGTTTCTTTGACTGTATAGTTTTGGGGTTATTTTCCTAGTGGTTGCCTTGGGGATTACACCTTAATCTGTGTCAATCTAGTTTGGATTAATAAATACAGTATACAGAAACTTTTTATTTTATTTTATTTTTAATTGAAGTATAGTTGATGTACAATAGTATATAAGTTACAGGTGTGCAATATATAGTGATTCACAGTTTTAAAGATTATATTTATTTATTTGTGGCTGCCTTGGGTCTTCACTGCTGCATGCAGGCTTTCTCTAGTTGCAGCGAGCGGGGGCTACTCTTCGTTGTGGTGAGCGGGCCTCTCATTGCGGTGGTTTCTCTTGTTGCAGAGCACGGGCTCTAGGCAGGCAGGCTTCAGTAGTTGTGGCACTCAGGCTCAGCAGTTGTGGCTTGCAGACTCTAGAGCGCAAGCTCGGTAGTTGTGGCGCATGGGCTTAGTTGCTCCGCAGCATGTGGGATCTTCCTGGACCAGGGCTCGAACCTGTGTCCCCTGAGCCACCAGGGAAGTCCCACAGTACATCCTTGAGCCTATCTTACACCCAATAATTTGTATCTCCCACTGCCCCACCCCTCTCTCCTCATTGGTAACCACAAGTTTGTTCTCTACATCTGTGAGTCTGCTTTTTTTTTGTCATATTCACTAGTCTGTTGTATTTTTTAGATTCCACATATAAGTGATATCATACAGTGTTTGTTTTTCTCTTATTTCACTTAGCATAATGCCTTCCAAGTCCATCCATGTTGCAAATGGCAAAATTTTATTCTTTTTATGGCTGAGTATTCCATTGTATATATACATCACATCTTCTTTATCCATTTATCTGCTGAACAAAAACCTTTATATATTTTCTCATCACTCATTATATCTTTAAATATTGTGTGCTCATCAACATAGATTTATAAGTTTT
This sequence comes from Lipotes vexillifer, assembly GCF_000442215.2. Lineage (NCBI taxonomy): Eukaryota > Metazoa > Chordata > Mammalia > Artiodactyla > Lipotidae > Lipotes > Lipotes vexillifer. The sequence continues at coordinate 283,613 of NW_006770581.1, read as the reverse complement.
TTACACAGTTACCTTTTAAACCAGATAAGAAAAAAGAGAAGTTACAAAGAAAAATGCATCAATACCATCTTAAATATTTACCTGTACCAGTACTTTTACTGATGTTCTTTATTTCTTCATGTGGGTTTGAGTTACTGTCTAGTGTCCTTTCATTTCAGCCTGAAAGATTCCCTTTAACATTTCTTGTAGGGCACATCTGCTAGCAATTAACTGTCTCAGTTTTTGTTTATCTGAGAATATGTTGATTGCTCCTTCATCTTGAAGAATAATTTTGCCAGATGTTCATTTGGGGTTGACAGTTTTTCATGGAACTCTTTGAGCATGCTGTCTCACTGCAGGCGAAAACAAGGCAGCATGCGTGCACCAGACCCTCACCAGGGTCAGACGTGTACACCCAGCCAGGAGCTGGATTTGAAACAGATGAGAATGAAGCAAAGGTTGGGAGGAAAGAAGTGTTTGCCAGGGTGGGAGGGCCTCCTCCAGCAGCACCTTCTGGATGAGCTGTGAGTACTGTCGGTCATGGAAATATGACAATAGGCTGTAGAAAACTAGAGCCATGGTCTGGAAGGATGGCCTGTGGTTTCCAGTCTGAGACATGCAATGATTAGCTTGGTGGCATAATTGGGGAAATAAGGAAGGAAATGTCATCTGTGGGAGAACAGACAACTGGGAGACAGTGCCATCTGTGCTGAGTTAGGAAAATTAGGAAGTGAGAGAGGACTGTGAAAACAGGGGCTGAGAGGCATGATATGGGCATCAGTTAGAATTCTGTGGGTTGCAAGTCACAGAAAGGCAACCCAAGCCAGCTAAAGCCAGAAAAGGGAAGTTATTGGAAATATATCAGAGATTTGCAAAATCCTTTGGGAGCTGGAGAACCAGGCTTGGAAAACAGCCAAGAATGATGGTGGCTCCAGGGGGGCTAAAAGCAAGAAGCACAGGATCATCTTCTTGCAGGAATGGCGTGGTCAGGACATCTCTGCAGGACACCTCCACTGTGTTAGAAGTCACCAAGGTCAGAGCAGGACATCATCACTGCTGCCAGTGCTGGGAAGTCCATCTAACCATCTCTCAGTCTTTTCATGACATGCTCAAGATTAGATCAAACCCAGGCAGGGCCATCTGATGGCCTGAGTGTACATCACATGGCCACATCCAACTGTCTGCAGGGACAGAGCAGACCAAAAAGGGAGGTGGGGGGGGGTCGCTCCAGAACAGGAAAGGGCCAGATATTGTACAGCCCCCAAACGAGTCCCGTTCCATTATAATAAATGATGTAAAGGGAGGTGTGATTTTGAGAGAAGAGAGACCTGAGTGTGTTTGTCAACTTGGAGAAGAGAGCCAGTGAGGGAGGGCGGGATTAAAGATGCAAAAGGAGGGGAAATGATTGGAAGAGCCGTTGGAGGTTGTGTGCCCAGGGAGGAGGGGCTGGTCAAGCGGAGGAGGAATCTTGACTTTGGGGAAAGGTGTGAGTTGGGAGAGAAGGCGCCTGGGAAATTTCCATTGTTTCCATCTGTTCCAATCCCTGCCTTTCCACAACAAGCAGGTGTTTCCACGAGGGAGAAGACTTGTTTTTCAATAATGAAAACTGACCAAAGTGGTGATTCATCATTTTCTAAAATCCGACTCTCTGTGGGAGGGGAAATCATTTCAAACCTGCTTCCTCATTGGACCTGAGTGAGGACAGGGTTGCCACTGGAGCCTGGGCAGGCTGACGCTGGTGGTAACCCCACCTCTGGGTCCCCCACCCCCTGCTACAGGGGAAGGGTGACAGCTCCTTGAAACCTCAGAACCTCATGTTCCCAGGACCCGAAACCCACTAGTGAAGTGTCATTTCCCTCTTTCCTCTCAGCCTCTGACTGCCAGAAGCAGGAACTTAGCAGGGGACCCTGCCTGGCCCAGGGTGTCAGGCCTGGCGGGCTGGGGTCCCACCTGCCACTTCCCACAGTGCCCTGAGGTTGACAGTTTTTCATGGAGCCCTTTGAACATGTTGTCCCACTGCAGGTGAAAGGGGGGCAGGGTCTGTCCCATTGTTGGCTCTACACACCCCTCTAATGGAAGCTTTCCCTTCTGAGGAAACCACAGTGAGACTTTGCAGCTGAATAAAATTTTATCTGAAAGCTGCCCAATGAAATGGGGAGCCCAGACAGTTGCCCAGGAGCAGCAAAGAGTCTTAGGTGAGTAGAGTTAGTCTGAACCCAGGATTTACAGAGGCCTAAAAATGAGGCCTGCGAGGTTCACAGGACCTGCCAGGTACACACAACTGAGCTGCTCGCGTCCCTTTCAGGAAATGACTTGCCGCCCAGCTGCAAGGAGTGGGGTCAGCTGACACCACCAGCTGTTAGCTCTTTTAGGGTCAGCCTCAGCTTTTGAGCCAACTTTATGCTCTTCTTGGGTGGCTCCCAGCCAATGACTACACAAGGCAGTGGTAGCCAAGGTCATGCTCCTCTCCGAGAAGGCCCCCAGCCAATGACGGTAGTACATGGACCTAACCACCTCCACCCAAAGCCAGACCCTCTTCTGGGCCATGTGCCTCAGAGCTCCCAGGTGGGCTGGCAGAGACACTGTCAGGTTTGCATATGGCCCAGACACTCCCCTCCCACCCCACTCCTGCATCCTCCCCTTTCCTGAACAAGTGTTCATTCCTCATAAAACTCTCATCTCCACATCTGCCACTGGAGAACCCAGCCGGTACACCACTCATCCATCAACTCAACACTAAGCCCCCCGGGACATCAGCTGTCTGGACATTAGCTGTTGCAAAGTGAAAGGTGATGGGTGACAAGTGGTATAGTGGAGGTTCAAACCAAAGGTTATGGTGTCTGAACCAGCTCACCTAGTTACGCCTAAGCCACCTCTCCCCCGAGGCCAGGGCTGCAGGACTCAAGGAAACATGCCTGAGGCTACAGGTCACAAGTAGGGGGCTTTCCAAGCAAAGCCTCCGAATTCTGGTCTGAACGCTCTTGCTGGCCCAGTGTGTCTGGTGGTTTTCCAGGGCCCAACCCTGGGTTCTGCATCTTTGTTCTGCTGACTCTCTGCCCAGGATCCCAGGACACCAAAGACCCAGAAAAGTAAGAGTCCAGGGCTCTAGACCCCTTCTGGGGGCCTGGGCTATGTGTAAGAGGGTGTACCATAGACTGCAGTGTGTGGACTAGACTGAAATTAAAAGCCAAGCTACACATCTGGAGGGGGCATTGAGCCAAAGGACAGAGACAGACTTCAGGCCAAAGGCAACAGGACTGAGGCCCTGCCCTCTTCCCTCAGGGACACAGCAACTTTCAGGACCCGAGTGCCCAGAGGTGAAACCAAGGCTATGCTCAGAGTACCAGCAAGGCAAGGCCACCAAAGTGGGAGAAAAGTTCACCTTTGATAATCTGACACAATTTTGCAGTTAAAGAATAGATACATGTATATGTATAACTGAATCACTTTGTTGTACACCTGAAACTAACACAACATTGTTAATCAACTATACTCCGATATAAAATAAAAAGTTTAAAAAAAAGAAAAAAATCTAGAAAGAATATTTTAAAGTCAGCATACTATAAGTTTTGTTTATAGTTTATATTTCAATTATAGGCTATAATATTTAAAATATGGGTTAATTTTTAAATTATAGGTAATAAATATGGGTAATTTAAATTTTATATATCTAAGTTATGGGTAAAGTCTTAGGGTCTGACAGGAGGGCTTTTAGAAGGTTCGTGTGTCCTCAGGCATGGGTGATGAGGGAGACATTAAAGGTGGTAAACTCTAACTCTAGGGCTCCGAGCAGGGAGGTGACACTGAAACAGGGTCCAAAAGGATGCATCAAAGGAAGTGAAGAAAGGCAGGCAATGCGTATATCTGGTGGGAAGGTGGGGTGTAGTAACAAAGAGGACCAAGTAGGTAACAGCTCTTCTCGCAACCATCTGAGATGTTTCTGGTTGACAGTAGGGGCTGGGCTCACTCAATCATTCAGGGACCCAGACTGCGGGGCCTGTGCCCTCTTTTACACGGGGCTTCCAAGGTGGCCCCAGAAAAGGGAGGCAAACATGGAGGATTGTTGAGGGGAGGAGTTTTGTGGGCCACATCTAGAAGTGGCCACAACATGTCTGCTGATGAACAGTGCCGGGGCCCAGCCACACCAAACTGCAAGGCGGCTGGGAAATGTGGAGCATCTAGGTGTGCCCAGGAGGACGGGGGGAACAAATTTGGGTGGAGAGCAAACATCCTCTGCCCACAGCAGGGAGTTGACAGTGACTGGAGCACACAGAACAGACCTTATAGGGGATGACCGGAGGTGTGCTGGCAACTGCCTAACAACTGGCTTTCTGGAAGGAAACAAAATTGAAGTCCTGGTTATGTCAAACTGTAATCAATATCGAGGCTGCAAAGAGCAAAGAGCTTTATTTGGGGGTCTTATGAATTGCAATTTGGGAGACAGATTCCAAACAGTGTTCCGGGGAAGAGAAAGAGTCAGGGGCTTATAAAGGCAAAAGACACAACGCTATACTCTGTCACAGGAAAAGAAATATTTGTCCTTAAGGAATAGGCTGTCATGAATTATTCTAGGGTAAGGGTCTGATAAGTATCTCGAGTTTCTAGCAGGTGTTCTGGATGTCTTCGTTATGATAATATGTAGTTAAAAGATCAGATTCCATCTGGGCTGAGACATGCTTAAACCACATTTCCTCAACGGCCTCCAGGCTTCATTTTAGAGACCTCTCATAGCAATACCAATTCCACTTTTTATTTTCTTTTCACAATTGATAGCATTTGCTGATTTTCTTGGTATGTTATAAATATTCCCACCACCATCAGCTTCAAAATACCAGCATCCCAGCATGATCAGTGAACAAGGAGCTGGGAAGAGATGTACAGTAGCAGCCCAGTATATAGTTGAATTAGGGTTCTTCAGAGAAACAGAACCAATCAAGGATATATATATGTATGTATCTCAAGGATATATAAATCGCTTGATTATATGTATATACAGTGATCTTCCTCAACTTACAATGGAGTTATGTCCCAATAAACCCATCGTTAAGTCAAAAATGCATTTAATACACCTAATCTACTGAACATCTTGGCTTAGCCTAGCCTACCTTAAACATGCTCAGAACATGTACATTAGTTGGGCAAAAATCATCTGACACAAATTCTCTTTTATAACAAAGTGTTGAACATCTCATGTAATTTATTGAACACTGTACTGAAAGTGAAAAAACGGAATGGTTATATGGGTTTAGAATGGTTGTAAGTGTATCCGTTGTAGGTTCCTGGCCATGATCGCCTGGCTGACTGGGAGCTGCGGCTCACTGCCACTGCCCAACATCATGAGAGAGTATCACCTGGCATGTAGGTAGCCCAGGAAAAGATAAAAGTTAAAACATTTGCAGTACAGTTTCTACTGAAAGTGTATTGCTTTCACACTATCATAAAGTCGAAAAATCCTAAGTTGAACCATCATAAGTCAGGAACTGTCTGTATATATCAAGAGATTTATAACAAGGAATTGGTTCACGTAATTATGGAGGCTGAGAAGTCCCAAGATCTGTAGTTGGCAAGCTGGAGACCCAGGAGAGCCGATGTAGTTCTAGTTCAAAGGCAGGAAAAAAACCAGTGTCCCAGCTCAAGGCTTTCAGGAGGAGGAGTTCCCTTCTACTCATGGGAGGGTCAGCCTTTCTGTTCTAATCAGGCCCCCAGCTGACTGGATGAGGCCCAGCCACCTCAGGAAGGGCAATGTGCTTTATTCCATCTACTGATTCAAATGTTAGTTTTGTCCAGGAACACCCTCACAGACACACCCAGAATAATACTTGACCAAATGTCTGGGCACCCTGTGGCCCAGTCGAGATGACATACAAATCAACAATCATAATAGTATTTGCACCATACAGATAGGATAGAGAGAAATAATCCTAAAAATGTAGACAATAGGAAAATGTAGTAAGTAATTAGAAAGTCATGTCTGTTGAGTATGTATTACCTTTGTTTCTAATATAGTTTATTTAATTGTAAGTTTACATAATTTAATTTCTAATGATGTCTGTGTTAAAATTACAACATTCCTAAAAAATTAACAATCAGCTCTCAGGGCTATTGGGACAGTCCAGCACACCAGTGGGATGGACAAAAGTGGTGTGCTAGGGAGCTAGAGCTTCAGCTGCCTGGCAACAGAGACTGAGAATGCCGTAAGCAGGGAGTCAGGGAACATTGGTTCTGGGGACCACTGAGCAGGCATCTCAGACTCAGGGCTCTGCTATCTGTATGGCATCTTGGTATAAATTAGAGAAAGGCTTGCCCTTCTGGTGGCAGATCCCTCTCACCATGCTAGAACACATGGCTTTGCCAGCAGAGCCCAAACCCAGCCCTATTCCCCCTCCTATTGGATACCTTTGTGCAGTGCACAACCTGTACAACAGTACCTGGAGCTGTTTCACGTTGAGCCTTGAGATATAGGCCCCTTTCCACTTTCTATTTGGGAGACTGATTGGCAAACGTGTACCTCCCTCAGAAGAAGCCTCCCTCGAGGCAAGAGCAGGCAAAGACTGCTTCTGGTGGCTCCAGGCTCAAGGATATGAAATTACCTAATAAAATAGTGGTTCTCAACCCTGGCCACACAGTGGGTCACTGGAGGAGCTTTTACACCTCCCAAGGACCAATGTCCAGATGAGTTAAATCGGAGCTGACAGGGGTGAAACAGAAGTTAGCTTTCAGCGCTCCCTAGTGTGCAGCCAAGGTTGGGAACCACTGATCTGAAGCCATCCTGGCTCTGGGCCAATGATGTTGGTGGGTGAACCATCCCACCAAGAAGTGTGCATTTCTGCAAATGAGTTCTGGAAAGTTCTTCCCTCCCAGTCCTCTCCACTTGTCTTTCAGTGCCCAGAGGTGCCTGGCCCAGAGGAGCCCTTAGAAAATGCAGAAATGATGCAGGGCAGGGAACTAGCAAAGGGAGACCCAGGACCACGGCCGGGAGGTACAGCGCTGTAAGGGCAGTGGGAAAGGGGGCCATCTCTCTGTCTCTACTCCTAAGTGAGGCCCGTATTTCCCCTCCTTGGCTTCGGATTCCTGCCTGTGTAAGAGGAGTGGGGCAATTCCTTCAAATAAAAGCTAACTCAGGAGGCCACAATGTTCAGCAGATTCCCATGCCCTGCTGTTGTCCTCACCCCACCCTCCCTCCTGGTGGCCTCAGAGGGAGCTGGAAGGAACAGAGCGCTGTGGTGCAGGGTTTGTAAACTTCAGGAAGGAGGGGGTGCTCATGTCCCTTCCAGCTGGAACCCATGGATCCCTTCATCCAGAGAAGTACTGGGAACGTGGTCTGAGGGCATAGAGAAGGAAAGAGCTAGCTTGCCCCCATCCCATGCCCCCCAGCATTCTCTGGTGCAGAGCTCAGATTAGCTCCTGCCCTTTTCCCAGCCTTACTCTGTGGTTTTGCCCATTTCCAATGCTGATCCCCGGAAAAGCAGGTGGGTAAGCTCAGCAGCTAAATATCATCAGGGAAACAGCTGCAGAGAAAAAGCTCCCGGGAGTGGTTTCTTAACCAAAACAAGTGTGAGTGGACCCAAACTAAGTCTTCAGGGTATTTTTCCTGCCTCTGGCTTGGAAGTGGTCCAGGCTGCATTACTCACAGGCCTTCGTGATTGCTCAAGATGTTGTCAATGGCCATGGGACCTCCCTTTGTGACCCTGATGTGACTTGAGGTTTTCCAGCTCTGTATCTCTCCTCTCCTGCTAGATGACCTCTGTCCCAGCCTGATCTGACCTTTACCTGGGCCCAGAAAAACAGGAGGGCGATTCTGTCATTTCAGTGGTGTTCCTCAAATCTGCCCGTCAAGCCAATATTCCTCATGGGGTTCCTGGCCTGAGTCCCACCTGAGGCTTAGGGCTGGGCGTGCAGGAGGGGCACTGGGCAGCCTGAGGGACACGGATAAGAGCCCTGAGGAAGTGCTTACTCGCTCTCCTTCTGGAGCTAGAATCAGGACAGTTTCATGGGAGACTTGCTTAGAATGATCAGACTTCTGTGGCTGAAACACACACTCCAGAGAGAAGGAACTGGGAGCACACAGGAGCAGGGGCTGTGCATGCATATGGTTGTGTGTAGCATTAGCAAGAGAGGTCACAGAGGAAACCATGGCCAGTACCATAAAAGGCCTTGAATGTTATAGCAAACTTACTTATACTTATTCATCCCTTCTGAGGAGTAGCTGAGGGCCAGAGTAAGTGATTGGATGCTAAGTAAGACAGCTTGGTCTCCAGGGATTCTGCTCTCTCCCTTCACCCTGGCGATTTGACCTACCACATCCTGGTGAGTCCTTAACCTCTCCCATCCTCCCCTCCTCTCCACAGTCCAGATCCTGTTCTTCCCAGCACGGACAGCTGCAGTGGACCCCTCAGCCTCTGGACCCTCTTCCCTTCCAGCTACTAGAGTTGATTACACATCAATCCGCCATTTGGGGACCAGTGGACATAGCGGCACTATGAGGATTAGGGTGGGAGCATGGCCGTTCAAAGCAGAGAGGTCCCTGTTCAAATCCCTCATCTTCCACCTATTAAGAGGATCACACAGTACCCAGGCCCAAAGAACCCAGCCCCAGGCGCAAATGCCTAGCAGGGCACGTGGGGTGATTTCAGGGGCACAAAGTCTGGTCCTCACCATCTAGCAAGTTCATTGAGGGCTCTCAAGCCGGGAACGTTCACAGGAAGTGGTTGGAATGGGGTACTTAGACTGGCATCACAGAGAAGCATAAGATGTAGAGACAGCCTGGGTTCAGGTCCCAGCCCTGACAGGATTGTGTGACTCTGGGCAAGATATTTAATATTTCTGTGCCTTATTTTCTTCATCTGAAAAGCCATGATAAACGCTTCCCTGCCTCAGGGAATTTGAGAATTAAATGAGATACTGAATATAAAGCACCAACCTCAAGGACACATAGTAGGCACCTAATAAATGAGAACGGTTACTGTGATTGCATTTCTTGGGCAATTTTTAGGATCTTGAGTCTGAACCTCCCAAAAGTCCCCACCGTACACTCTTTAGAACTGTACTAGTATTAAACAGAAACATGGCAGTTAGAGATATCACTACCCAGTGAACAGTTTTTGAGATCCTACTTACTATGTGCAGGCCCTGAACTAAGTGCTTCACCGCATTCTTATTCCTTTCACCTTATTAAGGTGGCAAAAAAATTAACATCCCTAACCCGCTTTGCTGGACCAGTCCCCTGAGGCTCTGAATATGCCAAAGGTGCACGCTCCTAAGACACACCTGTCTTTCCACAGTTGGAACTGTCATAGACGGCCTCCTGGGCCCTCCTGGAAGGAAACATCAGGCAGAGCAGGTCCCCAGTGGACGGACCCTGGAGGGATCCTTGGCCCCCCCGGGCCTCGGCCACCCGCTGCCCAATCCCCGGTCCTTGGCAGGGCGTGCGGGACCCGGGCGGCCAGATGCCGTGCATTTCCTGCGGCCTCTTGGTGGCTCCAGCCAGTGGCGCGCATCCCCGACAGGCCCTCCCCGCGCAGAGGGCGGACCCGAGCTCGGAGCCCGCCCGCCCTCTGGGACCTTCGGACCAGCTGGGACCGCGCGCTCCGCCCAGCTCCTCCCGCCCCGCCCTCCTCTCGCCTCCGCCCCGACCGGCCGCCAGCTCCGCTCTGGGATGGGCTGTGCCGCGTGCGCCCCGGCCAGGCAGAGGGACAGTCAGGCCTTCCCGCCCTGGCCCGGTGATTGATCAGCAACGGTTACTGAGCCTCTTAATGGTTCGCTTGGGTGGGAATTAATTCTGAGGTGGATAAATAATGCATTGAGGTTTACATAGTCCAAGGCAAGCCGTCGGTCCGGAGCCAGGAAAGGCAGCCGAGGGAGCCTCGCTGGTGACGCCAGCGGCCATGGGGGCCCGAGCGGGGCATGAGGGGCAACTGGGCCAGAGGAAGAGAAAAGGGAAGTGGATGACAGCATGATCGGCCCAGCGATTACGTCCAGGAGGCGGCAGGAACATGCTGAGCCCAAAGATCAGGCAAGCCAGGAGGGGTAAGTCCAACTTCCTGAGGCGGATCAGGACACAGTGTGTGTGCGTCTGTTGGACGATGGGCGTGGATACTCAGCTGGCTGCCACGCTGGGGTCAGATGGGGCAGGCGTTCTGGAGGCATCTGGATGACTGACAGCCCTCTCTAGTGACGCTCCTGGGGTCTGTGGGGGTCACACCTGAGACTGCCAAAGGGCGATGGCCAGCTTATTGCCCCAGTGGGTGTGCAGGCTTCACCCCACATTCCATGTTTTACAGAGTCCCTGGCTTGCCCAAAGTGACCGGGCGACAACTCTGGTAAAACTTTAGTTTTCTACTAAAAGGGAAATCCTGAACGCTCAAGATTTGCCCTAGCTGCCAAGACAAAAGTAGCCCTCACTAGGAAGGGCAATGCCCTGGCTTCTCCAGACAGCCAGGTCCCAGTGAAGGTCTTCATTCTGGCTACCTGGGAGGCTGCTCTGCAGAGCCTGCAGGAGCTGCCACAGCTGGGCTGCAGGAAGCAACCACTCAGGCAGGCATGGGCTCCCACCGGGAGAACTCCAAGGAAGCAGAAGGGCCTGGAGTTGTGGGTGTTGGGGGTGTCTAGAGATAAGTAAGAGATGCGAGCCGGGAGAGCCTTGCAGGGGTGATCCTGCAGCCCTGGGCTAGCGCCCCAACCAGGCCGCTGCCCTGCAGAATGGCCTGGGGCCTCAGGACAAGTCTTGGGGCTAGGGACAGCATCTCCCTGGACGGCAAGTTCTTGGCCAGTGCAAGTGTCATTTTAGATGAGAACATCTGTGTTTTAAGAAAATAGAATGTGTCCTTCCATGTGGCCAGTGTTTGTGGAGGGCTGAGCCTCCCTTGTGAGCAAGGAGCATGAGGATGGTGGTTTGGAGGTGGGTGGAGCTTCTGCCTGGGGAGCTTGGAAACAGTGCTTGCCTCACCCAAGTGTTTGTGTATTTGAGGCAGGAACCCTCCAGGCTCTTATGAGCTCATGGGCACACACCCACCTCATTAGCACGCTGCAGGCATTTGGATGACTTTCCTGGGCAGGCTGGCCCTCTAGAGTGTAGTCAGAACCCCTCCATGGGGTGCTCGGAATGGGCTGTCACCTGTGGGCCCCAGTGGGCAAAGGAGGACTGTGCATGGCTCTGCTCAGGGGTAGCAGTACAGCCTGGTGACGATGCAAGGGGTGGGCTGGGCCAGGCTCTCTAAGAGAGCTTGGGTCTCCTCTCCCACTCCTGTCTAAAATGCTGGCCACGCTTGGCTATTGAGCACTCGACGTGTGATTAATCCAAACTGAGAAAAATGCACACTAGATTTTGATGACTTGGAAAAAAAGAATGTAAAATATCTCAATGATTATTTTACATTGGTCACCTGCTGAAGTGACAATACTTTGGATATATTGGGTTAAATAAAATATGGATTAGAATTCATTTCACCTGTTTTTTCTTTTACTTGCTGCTAACGCAGCTACTAGAACATTTATTATTACATACGTGGCTCACATTATCTTTCTGTTGGATGGGGCTGGTCAGAAAGAAACCAGTGCTTTGCAAAGGGGTCTCAGGAAGCCTGCCTTTGAAATGTCAAACTTCTTAAAAACATTTGTTCTGGGTCAGTGGTTTTCAACCGGGAGCTGTTTTGCCCCTTGGGGGACATTTGTCGATGTCTGGAGACATTTTGGTTGTTCCAACTAAGGAGTGCTACTGGCATCTAGTGGATATAGGCTGGGATGCTGCTAAGCAGCCTGCAATGCAGAGGACAGTCCCCACAACGAAGAATTCTCCAGCTCCAAATGTTAATAGTGCTAAGGTTGAGAACCCCTCTAGTAGATGGTATTATCTTGTAGGATATGTTACAAGATAAAGTTTATGGTGCTATACATTTACCCATAAAAATACATGACCATAAACCATGACAAGGAGTATTCTAAGAGCATAAGAACATATACTACAAATGAAGCTTCCAGAGGAAGCAAGTGGTGCTTGAGCTGTGAGCTGAAGAATGGTGGAGCTACCTAGGCAAAGGGTGGTGGAGGGAGGAGGCCACATTTCAGGCAGCTATCGGCATGTGCTGATGCTGTGGGAGGGGAGGGGCACACAGGGCCAGGAGGCTGGGGCTGGAGACCAGGTCAGGAATCAGATCACGCAGGGACATTTCTGTAGGAATACAGGCCAAAATTATACGTGAATGCCTCTAAGAAATTGGGCTCTGCTCTGGTAGAAGGAAGACCTTTCCTCAAAATTCATCCCCCTCTGCACCTTTTAGGAGTTGGGCAAGCTACATGTCATAAACCCAGCCTGTCTACAGGATACAGATCACAGGCCCTGGTATCCACACACTGCCTTGTCCAGACTGCTCCAGACGATACATATTCCAGACATACTTCCAGACAACACCACCACCTGGGTACAATGGGTTGAGTGAAAAAGACCTGGGGTCACTTTCCGGAACAGTTAATAAAACCAGCCCCTGTCAGCTGGCTCAGAAGCCTTTGCTGCTCTGCAGATAGGGGTTTCCTAAGGACTCTTCCCCAGGGTCATGTTGGCTGTTAACTCCCTGGAAGGTCCCCATCCAGGCCAGCCCTGAGAGAGCCAGCAAAGGCTGCCATCATCCTAAAGCCAGCAAAGGCTGCCATTATCCTAAAGCATGGAGGGGGAGATGTCAAGATTGAGAACCTCCCAGGAGAAACCCTACTGTCACTTACCTGCATATAAAACTAAGTTTGGTCAATAATCTGAGCTCAACTTCCAAGAAGTAGTTAGAGGCAGATGAGGCAGGTGTTGTACACGCACACGTACCACACACACACACACACACACACACACACACAAGAGGACAATAATAATTCAAAAAAGTAGGGAGGCATCCAAACCAGCTGGAAATGTCTCAGAACAGGCCAGTAAATTCAAACAGTGTGCTTGCTTTTACGTGCATCACACAATGTAGACTGATTTGAGAAAGTGGTCCAGATCAATGGCTCACACTGGCCATTGATACTGTGATTCTAGCTTGCTATTGCCTGCTTAGGACCAGTTCAGACTCACCCTAGCTTGTCATGGCCTGTGGAAGCCAGAGCAGGCCATTTGGACCCAGGTGTGGTTGACTCTGCCCCACTCAGCTCCTGCCTGACTCCCAGGGTCCTGTCCAGGGAGCCTTTCCTGATGCCACGCCTGGCAAGCTCTAACTCCACTGAGAATTTTTGCCATATTTCCAGAGTGGGAATGGAAGAGACAGGTCACCCCACCCCTGCCAGTTTTCCCAGAAGAAAAATAAGATAAATTTACTAAAACTCCATGAATTTATCACACGGTGGAGCAAGTCACAAGTGCACATGCTCTGTGACACTGTAAAAATTGCAATTTATCTTTTAAGGTAGAAAATAGAAACATAAGACTGGCACCCTCTGTCCGGGGAGCAACGTGAGTAGTTATACAGGGTGAGGAGAGGCAGCGGAGCCCCAAGCCGTAAGCTCATGCCAGATTCTGTGAGGGGTACCGGGTCCATCCTAGATTCTGTGAGGGGTACCGGGTCCATCCCCATCTGTCCAGGCCATAGTCAGAACAAAGCCCCAAAATACTTGACCCTGATGCTATCCCAGCCTGCTAGGATTGCTCCCCTTCCTGAAATCCACTGACCCAGGGTCTGCTTCTTCAAAGATTTGTGTATTCCCCCAGTCTTGATTGAGGCCTCCGCTGTGCCCATTAACACTGCCCAAAATAAAGGTTTATTGATTTGGTCTTGCCCTGTTCCACAAGGGTAAGGTATGGAAGGCAGCCGTGTTGTTTTACCTCCCAAAGAGCTCTTGACTGCCGATCTCACTCAATCTCACGTTATCCTCCCAGCCATCATCATTTCTAACCTGTGGCAATAACACTCTGCCTCACCCCACCCGCTCCCATCCATTCTCCATTCCAAAGCCAGAGCCATCTTTTCAAATGTAAATCCAGCCTGTACCCACCTCCGGCCTCCTCCTCCAGCCCCAGCTTGGAATCCTTTGATTGGCTTCCCCATCGCTCTTTGGGTTAAAATCCTAAGTCCTCACCATGGCCCGTAAGGCCCCTCTTACAGTCTAGCCACTGGCCAAACCTCCAGCCTCCTCTCACTTTCCAAGCTCCAGCCATACTGGCCTTCTTCCCATTCCTCAACTGTTCCATGGGCCTCCTACCACAGGGCTTTGGCACCCTGTTTCCCCAGCTGGAATGCCTCCTTCTGTCTGTGTGTCTGTGTCTGTCTGTCTGTCTCTCTCTCTCTCTCTCACACACACACACACACACACACACACACACACACTTCTTAACTCCTATTCACCCTCCAGTTCTCAGTTCAGGTGTCGCCAGCCAAGGAAGTGCTCCCACACACCCCAGTCTAAACTGGGTCCTTTGCTCCGTGCTCCCCTTTCCTTTGTAGCACTTACCTTGGGTTGTAGTTGTACACTCCTGAGTGTGACTATTTGGTGAATAACTGTCACCCCACTAGACTTTGCGCTCCAGGAGAGCAGGGGCCATTTCTGTTTTTGAATATCGTTATACCCCAAAGCCAGGCATCTGGTAGGTACTCAATACATTTATGTTGAATGAATGAATGTATGAATGAATGAATGAGTGAGTGAGTGACTTAATAGCAGAGAAAGCATTAGCCTGGAAGGCTGAAGCACTGTCTCTGGACCTAACTGGTGCAGGTCCTTAGGAAAGTCAGCCCTCCCTTGATTGATTTATATGTTGCAAATATTTTACCAATTTGTTGCTTGCCCTTTACTTTTATATCAAGGGCTTTTTTCCCCCAGATGTATATAAGTTTTTAATTCTTAATGCCATCAACCTATCAATATTTTCTTTTAGAGTTTCTGCCTTTGTTTAGAATATTTCAAAATAAAATTGATGTTGCGATTAAGGAGGCTCCTTCTTTTAAAGGAGGTCATTAGCCTGATGAGCAAAGCTCCAGTAGCTTGAGCTATTTTCCTTCAAAGGAGTGTCAGTGTCTTAGAATCCCTGATGAATGTGCGGAGCCTGGTCAATACTTTGGGGATACAGAGAGGAAGCTCTATGAGTGAGATGAGGTACTTTCACTGGCCTTATTTTTCTTGATTTTCCCACAAGTAAGGAAATCAACGTTTATTGTGTGCCCTCCGTGCTCCAGACATTTCCATTGTACTTATTTAATTCTCATGACTACACTATGATGAGGCATCATTATTCCCATTTCAACAGATGTGGAAGGAGAATTGCGGGTACCCTGCCAACAAGTGGTGGAATTCATATTCACGTCTATCCAGTGCTGAGGCCTGTGCCCTCTCCCTAACCCAACACAGGGATTCACAGTATCCAAACACCACTGCAGGTGGCCCTGCATGTCTCCAGGAGAGCTATAAATTCTTTGAGTAATAAAATGCAGTGTGATTTTTAAGAAGATGCCCACTGCCTATGAATACATGAAAATTAAATTTGAAGAACTGTTGGAATATTTAAGGTTGAATTATTGATACGTAGTAGAACACTAAGCAAATTAAAAGGCAAGCCAATTATGAACTCCAGGGAAAACAAAAAGTGGTGCACAAAATATTACAGTATACTACATAGCTCAACTGGGATTAGCAATTACGTAGTACTAATAATGCAAATTCTGCATATTGATCCAACTAAAAGTACACTGGGAGGATGGATTGGGTGCTTATGTGTGATGGGGACAGGAGAGTGAAATAAATAAAATCCTCATCTTCCATCGTGAGAGGTCAGTAGGTAACATTTAAAATGGAAAAAATCAAGAAGTGATTCAGCATAAAAACAGACCATAAATTAATGGAGCAAAATAGAGAGCCCAGAAATAAACCCATGTATATGTAGTCAATTAATTTACAGCAAAGGAGCCAGCAATATACAACGGACAGTATATGGAAAGGACAGTCTCTTCAAAAAAAGGTGCTGGGAAAGCTGGACAGTCACAAGCAAAAGAATGAAACTGGACCCCTGTCTTTCACCATACACAAAAATCAACTCAAAATGCACTAAAGACTTGAACATAAGACCTGAAACCACAAAACTCCTAGAAGAAAACATATGGGGTAGTCTCTTTGACATCAGTGGTGGCAGTCATTTTTTGGATTAGACACAAAAAGCGAAGGAAAGGAAAACAGAAATAAACAAGTGGGACTACATCAAACTAAAAAGCTTCTGCATAGCAAAGGGAACCACTAACAAAATTAAAAGAAACAGAATGAGAGAAAATATCTCCAAATCATATATCCGATAAGGGGTTAATATCCAAAATATACAAAGAACTCATACAACTCAATAGCAAAAAAGAAACAGATTAAAATATGGGCAGAAGAACTGAATAGACATTTTTGCAAAAGAAGATACACAAATGGCCAAGAGGTACATGAAAATGTGTCACTAATCATCAGGGAAATGCAAATCAAAATCCAGATTGAGATATCACCTCATAACTGTTGGAATGGCTACTATCAAAAAGACAAGAGATATCAAATATTGGCAAGGATGTGGAGAAAAGGGAGCTCTTGTATACTGTAAATTCGTGCAG
The DNA here is from genome assembly GCF_000442215.2 of Lipotes vexillifer. Taxonomy (NCBI): domain Eukaryota; kingdom Metazoa; phylum Chordata; class Mammalia; order Artiodactyla; family Lipotidae; genus Lipotes; species Lipotes vexillifer. Next base: position 267,087 of record NW_006770581.1, on the reverse strand, counting down.
TCACTATGAAAAACAGTATGGCGGTTCCTCAAAAAATTAAAAATAGAATTACCGTATGACCCAGCAATTCCACTTCTGGGTATATATCTAAAAGAAATGAAAACAGGATCTCAAGAGATATCTGTACTCCCTTGTTTATTGCAGCATTATCCACAATAGCCAAGACATGGAAACAACCTAAGTGTCAATCAACTGATGAATGGATAAAGAAAATGTTATATATTAAAACATATATATATATGAATAGTTTCCAGCCATGAGGAAGAAGGAAATCCTGCCACTTGTGACAACATGGATGGACCTTGAGGACATTATGCTAAGTGAAATAAGCCACACAAAGCAAGACAAATACTGCATGGTATTACTTATACGTAGAATCTAATAACAAAAACAGAAGAAGCAAACTTACAGAAACAAAAAGTAGAAAGTGGTTGCCGGGGCCGGGAGGTGGGGGAAATAGGGAGAAATTGGTAAAAGGGTACAAACTTTCAATTATAAGATGAATAAGATCTGAGGCTCTAATGTATAACATGGTAACTATAGTTGATAACCCTGTATTGTATCATTGAAATGTGCTAAGAGAGTAGAACTTAAATGTTCTCGCACACACAGAAAAGATAAATATGTGAGTTGATGCATGTGTTAATTAACTAGATGAGGGTAATCAAGAAAAAGTGAAAGAAAGAAATAGCGATAAATAAACACTGTTTGGAAATGTGGAGGTAGGGACTTCCCTGGTGGTCCAGTGGTTAAGAATCCACCTGCCAATGCAGGGGACACGGGTCTGAGCCCTGGTCCGGGAAGATCCCACATGCCGTGGGACAGCTATGCCCGTGTGCCACAACTACTAAAGCCCGAGCACTCTAGAGCCCACGCGTCGCAACTACTAAGCCCCCGTGCTGCAACTACTGAAGCCTGTGCACCTAGAGCCCGTGCTCCGCAACAAGAGAAGCCACTGCAAA
>NW_006770581.1:263733-266039 GCF_000442215.2 Lipotes vexillifer | reverse complement strand
GAAAAAAAAAAAAAAAAAAAAAAAAAGAAATGTGGAGGGAAATACCAAAGGAGCCAGCTGAAGTGGCTGCCTCTGGGGGCTGGGGAAGGAAGGGGGTGGGAGAGCAGGAGCCTGCCAGGTCTCACTCTAAAGCTTGCAGGGCTATGTGAGGTGTGGCCAAGAAGTGATAGACTGGAGGTCACCTGACCTCGTACCAGTTCACACTGGAAGATTATTCAGAGGGGAGTTTCTGCTCTTAAGGGGTGACCATGGGATTCATAGGCCTCCTCTGATTGCTTGGTTCTGAATGGTGTGGCCTTCCCGAATATGCTCATGGTCATCCCATGCTGCCCCCACCCAGGCTTGTCAGGTGTTCTGAGGGCTCCCTAATTCAGACCACCTCTAGGGCCCTGAGAGTGGGACAGCAAAGGGCCAGTAACCTAATTAGGTGATATGGCATCTGCTTTGCCTGAGATGCAGAGAGAATCTAAATTCTCTGAAGAATTTAGACCCAGAGGCACATGCACTTGGCCAACTGTGAGCCTGCTACGCGGGAAGGCTGTGAAGGGACCAGGTGATGCGGCAGGGAGAACAGGCCCATCCCACATCCAGGTAGGGCTCTCAACAGGGGAGTGATGTGTCTGGACAGAGCGTTAGGCAATGGTGCTGGCTGCACTGTGGGCAGTGAGTCTACAGAGAGTGACCCTGAGGGCAGGGAGAAAAGAGATAGATGTTCAGTAAATGCTGTGGGATTGTTGGTGTTTCCTATCTGCCATCTGAAGAGGGCATGAGGGGACAGCAGGACCGTTGTCAGATCACCTCTACTGAGAGCATTCAGCCACTGCCAGGCAGGTTCCCCTGCTTCTGGACACACCCCAGCCCCGGACTACCAGTCCATCTGCTGCCACCGAGGCTCTTGTGCTAGGAGATGAAGGTGGCAGTTTGTGTCCAGTGAACCCAGGCCTCCCTCCTCCTGCCTCTTCTCCCAGATACCAGCTGATGGGAAAACTGAGTTCTTCCGTGGGAGATACCCAGAGTCCATAACCCAGCACTCTTAGACACTCTCAGAATATAAGGCACTTCCAGATGCTGGGCTCCAGGAACTCCAGGCTGGACTTTCGGCCCCAGAGAATTGAAGACTTGGCCATGACCTTCATGTTTGCAGACAGGAATAGATGATTTATTTGCAAGACAGGCCTGAACTGGGTTAGACCTAGGCCGGGAGAGCTGCTTTGGGCTCCCCCAACCAAGGCAGCCAGGGACCTGCCTGACTACTGAAATCATCAACAGCCTCCATGATTACCTAACCAAGGGTGGAGAATGTATTGATCTGAGCTAATGACCCGTAGGGAGGCAGAAATGAAATTTATAATCAATATTGAATTACATCGACTCCACTGATCCCTGGCTCCTGGTGAATGGCTTGCTAATCTGAACAGGAGCAGAGGCGGCAAATCTAGGGCCAGCTGCTCCCAGACGAGGTCCAATAGAGGGAATAGAGGCCTCCCAAGGCCTCAGCTTGCAGCAAAGAGAAACAGTGCTCACCACCGTTCATCCTTTCAGTGCTTCTCTGTTTACAAAGCACTTTCAAAGTGTCATTCATTTCTTCCTCACCATGGTCTAGGAAGTGGATAAGATTTGTATTTTGCTCTCATTTTATGTGGAAACCTGGGGCTCCAAGAGGCTAAAGAGCCTCCAAGTCCTGTGCCCTTTCCATGACCTCAGTTGGCCCTTCCACTCCCACCACCAAACTAGGAAAAGTAGGAAAACTACATTCTGTGTTTCCTGCTCCTACTTGCGCTCCTCTGATTACAGGAGTGGAATCAGTGATCTTGTGCCCTTAAACCTTTCATCATGTGGAAACAGGCCATGGGTAGGAGAAATCCTGCTGGCAGATTTCTTCCAGCCCAGGAAGATCATCTGTAGAGGCACAAGGTCTCTTGGATTTGATCTTTCCCATCTTCTCTGAACTTGACGATTCCTGTCTTATGTCCAGTCATTCATTCAGCAAGCATTTGAGAGGCTCTTTGCTACATTCCAGGAATCAAGCATGAGGAGGGCACCCTCTCTGGCCATGAGAAGCTCACAAATCAGCACAGATTTGAGAGGCATGTGTCCGGCCAGAAGTGTGTGCCATCTATGGGGTGGCATAATGAATGGCAGTCAAGCCCCTGCTTTGGGAACCTGCTAGAGGAGTCTTCACATAGTAGGAAACGGCTGCACCAACACTTCTAGAGTGTCAGGGCTCATCAGGCGGGCAAGCACAGAGGTGCAGCTGTCTGGCACAAAATGGCCTTTGTGGGGACCAGTCGTTGATCTGGAAAGAG
>NW_006770581.1:256071-262758 GCF_000442215.2 Lipotes vexillifer | reverse complement strand
AAAGAGTGGCGTGTGTGGTATGAGTGGGAAGTGAAGCTGGAGACGTGACTGCGCACAGGCTCACAGAGGCCTTCTCATCTTCCCGACTTCATACCCATGTCGATGATGGCTAAAGCATAGCCTCTTTAAAGGAGATGCAGCAAGAGGGATCCCACCATGGCAGGGTGGTTGGAGGTCCAGCCTGTGGATAGAGGTTAGGTGACGTCGATCAGGCTTGTCCTTCTCAAAGAAAGGGGTTTTTCATTAGTCTTGGTAGGAAGGGGTTAGGGTTTGGTGTGTTCTAGGGCAGGGACATGGGTCCTGTGAGAGTCAGGGTTAAGAGCCTGGGAGCCAGACTTTCTGGGTTTAACCCCATGCTCTCTCATCCTGCATGTCTTCCTGTTCCATCTGCTGGGCACACCCTTTCTCCCTCCCAGCCTTCCATGGTGTAGGGGAGGAAAAACTTTTCCTCTACCCCCTTAAGTTCTGCACCTGAGGCCTGCTAATTAAATTGCTAAAAGATTAACAGGAGAAAAGACATATAAATGTTATTGATAGTTTTAAGTGTATGGGCAGGTGCTTTATAGATAAGAGGCAGTTAAACCCAGGGTCAGTAAACTGTGGGAAGGTGACGAGGAAAAGTATGGTAGATAAGGGTTGTTTAGTAAGGTTCATTATGCAGACTCAAGTCATCTCCTGATGAGAATCTCATTCTCCTTTTCCTGGTACAGGAGTTGCAAGGCACCTTTACAAAGGGAAATTTATGCCCTGCTTTTGAGCAGAAAGGGGGAGGGAAAAGAGCTCTTCCTGTGTGCTGTTTCTCAGTTGCCTTCAGCTCAAAATAATCAATATGCCAAAGTGGCATATTTGGGGGTGGCATAACCTGATCCCTTTAACAGCTTACTCCATTCTTTCATCCAGCTTCAGCCTCACTTCTGGCCTCCCAACCTCCTAGTCTGACTTCCTTGCTGCTGCCTTCACGCTCTCATTTCCCCTTATATGTGCCGAGATGACAGACTCTTGTATTTGGATGTCTCTGTTCTCCCTTTACTTGTACCATGGCGGGCACGTGCCTTTCATTTCCATACCCCAGTGGCTTGCACAGGGTGGACACCCAGGAGGCCCTATAAACCCCATGAATGGATAAAAGAATACTGGATCCAGTTGCACCTGGGGGTTCACACTGCATGGAAGTGCAGGTCAAGCAGTTTGGGGGTTGCCCTGCCTCCTGCACCCCCTTGCTGAAGACCAGCACCAGCTGAGTCAGGAAACAGACCCAGGAAGAGCCAATAAAAATAATGGTAAAGAAAGTGATCTTTTATGTTGATGTTTTGAAAGCATTAAAATAATCATTTTGGAAAAAATCCAAACTTTCTAGACTCCCTCAGAGTTATATTAAAATTAATACTTTTTATTTAAGGGGGTTGGTAGGTTTCCCCTTTGTCCTTCACCTTTCAGGCCCCTAAGTGAGACCCATTAGGAGGGCCTGGCTGATTCTCTAGACCCCTCAGATGGGGGACTTAGCAAAGAACAGATGACCAAGTGGAGCCCAGAAAGAAGCTAAGTAACTAAACAAAATTTTTAAAGGTAGGGGGCACTCAGGAACCATCCTGTAATAAATCATCTGAGGCTCATGCAGTGCTCCCAGGACAGCACAGGAACCCGGCGAGGCCCCCTTGCCCTTAGCTGCAAATTGCATTAACTTCATGAAACCGGCTCGTCCGGCCCCCTGCAGAGTGCCCCTTCCATTACCTCACCTCTTTCTTCTCCATTAATCTTTCTGCCTCAATACCTATCCTTTAAATCAGTTCAGCTCTGAGAGCCATCTTGCTCTTTCCCCAGCCCGGCTTTAAAATCCCATTGATTTTATAAATCAATTGTGTTTTAGTTCAAGTGCGGCCACTCCTCCACGCTCTCGGGGCTGCACTAACAGAGCTACAGATGGAAAAACAGGGTGCTGATGCCCCAGCAGCTGCCAAAGCCAGTGCTGCCACAGCGTGGTCATAAGGCCCTGAAAACGATCAGGTGTGCTAGGTGTGGATCTCCTAAATAGACCCTGAGATGAGCAGTGTATGTGGTAATTTTGTAAGCAGGTGCTCCCAAGGGACACCAGTGAGGGGCGGCAGTGGGGGAGCAGCACCGGGACGGGGAGAGCCAAGCTGGGGTGCAAAGCCAGTAAAGGAGGGGTCTCAGCCTGAGCCCCAGGGAAACTCTGAACGTGAATTGCACCTCTTTATCCCTCCAAGTGGTGTCCAACTAGAAACAAGGCTGCAGGGGCTTTCAGGCTCCCATATGCATGAGTCTTTGGCCAAGGGCTGTGGGGCGAGGGAGGGATGTAAATTCCTGGGCACTTCCAGTTCTGCCGCTGCCTGCTCGGAATGGTTCCAATAACCCAAGGAGAGACTTCAAAACAGGCCAGCATCCCTGAAAAACCACCCACGGTAAGCTGTTGGAAGTAAGGGCGCATAAAGACAGAAAAAAGGAATCAAGGGAATTTGGGCAGAGCTCTGACATGTTCCACTGTGTAAGGTATCTTTAATGTGTTCTCAGCCATTTCCAAGATGCAGCAGCTGCCAGGTATTCTCGTTGAAACACTGGGGGAGTGAATGACCTGCACACCCTTGCTGAGCCCCTCCTTATGCGAGATGGGGTGAAGCAGACAGGCTGGAGTAGACCCAGGCCCAGTGGAGGGGCTCACCTATAGAGAGGGGGCCCCCGACCTGATCCCATAGAAGGTCCACAGGTGGGCCTGGGCCATGCTTCCATGAAGCGTCATCTGTTGCTCCGAGTAGGCAGAGGCTAGGCATCTCTTTGTGTTGTGGTCCACAGCCCAGCGCAGTGCTTGTTGCAGATAAATATGCATAAACATTTATCAAACTTGTGATATTTCAATTGCTATTTTAGATCTCCTGAGGGGATTTAGCTCCATTCCAAAAGAGTTCTCTCTTTTAAAGTTTTTATTTTAATTTATGTAAGCAATGCGTGTATAAAACCACAATACTACAGCCCCATCCTCCCCTTCATGACCAAAGGCACCGTTACAGGTGTGACATGTTCCTTCTATGCAAATGCATGTACCCACTGAATATACCTTGTAAATATACCTTTTGTTTAAGGGGTTGTGTTTTTCTTCCCTTTTTATATAGTTTTATAATTTGTGTATTTTTCTGCTATTTGCTCTCTTCCACCGCTATAATAGAACTTAAGTAAATATTAAAGCAGAAAAGGGGAGATGGAAAGGTTGGGGTTACATCTTCTTAAGGGTGGTCAGGAAGTCCTCACGGAGAAAATGGCATTTGAATAAAGAACAAAGGGGCTGAGAGGAAGCCCTATGGGGCCAGGGATGGCAGGTGCAGAGCCAGGAGGCCGGTGCATGGCTGGGCTGTTTCAGGAACAGCAGAGGCCAGTGTGGCCAGGAGCAGGGAAGTGCAAGCAGGTCCGAGAGGCCACATGGCCAGGTCCCAAGGACCCTTGTAGGCTGTAGTGATGGCTCCTACTTTTACTCTGAGTGAGAGGGGGAGTCCTGCAGGGTTTTCACAGGGAAGTAACCTGGTCTAACTCCCATCTTTAAAAACTGTCTCTGTCTGGCTGCCCTGTTAAGAAACTGCACTGGGGTGATGGCAGATGGCAGACTAAAGAAGACGCTGTAGCAGTAACTCAAGTGAGAAATGATGGTGGCTGGGAATAGGCATGTCTGATCGTGTTTCCATTGACTGAGATGGGGGAAACCATGAGAGGAGTAGGTTTGGGGGTGGGGAAAGACCAGGAGTTGAGCTTTGCCATGAGATGCTGGAGGTGGATGGTGTGATGGCCGCCTGGGTCTGGGGTTCAGGGCTGAGCTCTGCACAGGTGCCTTCCACACATCGATGGTGTTTTAAGCCATGAGATGGGAGGAGATCACCGAGGCAGTGAGTGTGGACAGAAATAGAATCCAAGGACTAGCCCCTGGTGCTGGACTTTAAGAGGTGGGGATGATGAGACTGAGAGTAGTAGCCAGTGATGAAGGGGAGAGGCAGGAGAGAGTGGTCTTGGAAGCCAAGGGTAGAAATGGTCACAGAGGCAGGAAAGACCAACTGGGGTCAAGTGGTGTAAGGGGAAGGAATGGATGGGCTGACTTGACCTTGGATTAAGCAACGTGAGGGTCATTGGTGGCCTTGATAAGAGCAGTTTTGGTGATATAGAGGTCGGGGAAGGCTGACTGGGTGGGATCAAAAGAGAACAGGAAGCAGTTAGGGATGATGAAAAAATTCTAGAAATGAATGGTGGTGATGGTTACATAGCAATGTGAATGTACTTAAAGCCACAGTAAACTGTACACTTAAAAATGGTTAAAATGGTCAAATTTATGTTAAGTGTATTTTACTACAATAAAAAAGGAGAATCGGAGAGGAATTGGAAACAGTGAAGACACCTCTTCTGAGGTGTTTGTTGAAGCGGGGAGCTAACCGTGTTCTCTCATATACATTCATCTCATTCTTTTTAACTTCTGTTGTGCATCCTATAATGTGAATACAGCACAGTTTATTTGGCTATTTTCCTAATGTTGGGCATTTGGGTTTTTCCATTATTAGGGATCACTCAGGGTGCTCCAAGGGCATCCTTGGGTGTGACTACCTAGGCACTTGTGGTTCTTTTTGCAGGAAAGAGGTAAGACACGGAATTTGCTGGGTTATAGAGTGGGCATGTTTTCAATTTTAATAAACACAGCCCAATTGCCTTCTATAAGGTAGCTTACAATAACTCACAACACATGATATTACTGAATTTTAAAAATGTACCTGCCTAAAGGGTACACAGTACTGCATCATATAATAGCTATAATTTGTACTTCCCTCTGATTACTACTGAAATCCAGCATCACTACACATCTTTATTGGCTGTTTGTATTTCCTCTTCTGTACATTCACTTCTTTAATTTCTTCAACTCTGACAAAAGATTTACACTTCCCAATCAGAGAAGAAAAAGAAGTAAAAGGAATCTAAACCCGAAAAGAAGAAGTAAAACTGTCACTGTTTGCAGATGACATGATACTATACATAGAGAATCCTAAAGATTCTATCAGAAAACTACTAGAGCTAATCAATGAATTTGGTAAAGTAGCAGGATACAAAATTAATGCACAGAAATCTCTTGCATTCCTATACACTAATGATGAGAAATCTGAAAGAGAAATTAAGGAAACACTCCCATGTACCACTGCAACGAAAAGAATAAAATAGCTAGGAATAAACCTACCTAAGGAGACAAAAGACCTGTATGCAGAAAACTATAAGACACTGATGAAAGAAATTAAAGATGATAAAAACAGATGGAGAGATATACTGTGTTCTCGGATTGGAAGAATCAACATTGTGAAAATGACTATACTACGCAAAGCAATCAACACATTCAGTGCAATCCCTGTCAAACTACCAATGGCATTTTTCACAGAACTAGAACAAAAAATTTCACAATTTGTATAGAAACACAAAGGACCCCGAATAGCCAAAGCAATCTTGAGAAAGAAAAACAGAGCTGGAGGAATCAGGCCCCCTGACTTCAGACTATACTACAAAGCTACAGTAATCAAGACAATATGGTACTGGCACAAAAACAGAAATATAGATCAATGGAACAGGATAGAAAGCCCAGAGATAAACCTACACACATATGGTCACCTTAATTTTGATAAAGGAGGCAAGAGTATACAATGGAGAAAAGACAACCTTTTCAATAAGTGGTGCTGGGAAAACTGGACAGGTACATGTAAAAGTATGAGATTAGATCACTCCCTAACACCATACATAATAATAAACTCAAAATGGATTAAAGACCTAAATGTAAGGCCAGACACTGTAAAATCTTAGAGGAAAACATAGGCAGAACACTCTATGACATAACTCACAGCAAGATCCTTTTTGACCCACCTCCTAGAGAAATGGAAATAAAAACAAAAATAAACAAATGGGACCTAATGAACCTTAAAAGCTTGTGCACAGCAAACGAAACCATAAAAAAGATGAAAAGACAACCCTCAGAATGGGAGAAAATATTTGCAAACAAAGCAACTGACAAAGAATTAATCTCCAAAATATACAAGCAGCTCATGCAGCTCAATATCAAAAAAAAAAAACCCAACCCAATCAAAAAATGGGCAGAAGACCTAAACAGACATTTCTCCAAAGAAGATATACAGATTGCCAACAAACACATGAAAAGATGCTCAACATCACTAATCATTAGAGAAATGCAAATCAAAACTACAGTGAGGTATCAACTCACACTGGTCAGAATGGCCATCATCAAAAAATCTACAAACAGCAAATGCTGGAGAGGGTGTGGAGAAAAGGGAACCCTCTTGCACTGTTGGTGGGAATGTAAATTGATACAGCCACTATGGAGAACAGTATGGAGGTTCCTTAAAAAACTAAAAATAGAACTACCATATGACCCAGCAATCCCACTACTGGGCATATACCCTGAGAAAACCATAATTCAGAAAGAGTCATGGGGCTTCCCTGGTGGCGCAGTGGTTGGGAGTCCGCCTGCCGACGCAGGGGACACGGGTTTGTGCCCCGGTCTGGTAAGATCCCACATGCCCCGGAGCGGCTGGGCCTGTGAGCCATGGCCGCTGGGCCTGTGCGTCCGGAGCCTGTGCTCTGCAACAGGAGAGGCCAGAATGGTGAGAGGCCCACGTACCGCAAAAAAAAAAAAAAAAAAAAAAAAAA
>NW_006770581.1:227827-256061 GCF_000442215.2 Lipotes vexillifer | reverse complement strand
CATGTACCACAATGTTCATTGCAGCACTATTTACAATAGCCAGGACATGGAAGCAACCTAAGTGTCCATTGACAGATGAATGGATAAAGAAAATGTGGCACATTTATACAATGGAATATTACTCAGCCATAAAAAGAAACGCAATTATAATTACAAAAGCAAAAAAAAAAAAAGAAATGCAATTGAGTCATTTGTAGTGAGGTGGATGGACCTAGAGTCTGTCATACAGAGTGAAGTAAGTCAGAAAGAGAAAAATACTGTATGCTAACACCTATGTATGGAATCTAAAAAAAAAAAAAAAAGGTTCTGATGAACCTAGGGGCTTGACAGGAATAAAGACATAGACATAGAGAATGGACTTGCGGACACGGCAAGGGGGAAGGGTAAGCTGGGATGAAGTGAGAGAGTAGCATTGACATATATACACTACCGAACGTAAACTAGATAGCTAGTGGGAAGCAGCTGCGTAGCACAGGGAGAGCAGCTCCGTGCTTTGTGACCACCTAGAGGGGTGGGATAAGGAGGGTGGGAGGGAGACACAAGAGGGATGGGATATGGGGTTATACATATGCATATAGCTGATTCACTTTGTTATACAGCAGAAACTAACACAACACTGTAAAGCAATTATACTCCAACAAAGATGTTAAAAAATAATTTTTTACGCTTGATAGGAAAAGGGCATGGGAGTTCCCTGGCAGTCCAGTGGTTAGGACTCGGCGCTCTCACTGCTGTGGCCCTGGTTCAATCCCTGGTTGGGGAACTAAGATCCTGCAAGCCACACAATGAGGCCAAAAAAAAAAAAAAAAAAAAACCGGTAAAATAATTTTTTACGCTTGATAGGAAAAGGGCATGGGAGTTCCCTGGCAGTCCAGTGGTTAGGACTCGGCGCTCTCACTGCTGTGGCCCTGGTTCAATCCCTGGTTGGGGAACTAAGATCCTGCAAGCCACACAATGAGGCAAAAAAAAAAAAAAAAAAAAAAATCACGGTTGGCCCTGCACTTTGATACTGCCTGCATAGGCCTTTGTCCTTCTATGATAATGAATGAACCTTTGGGTCCTTGCATTCCATTTCCTCCACCCAGGGTTCTGACCTTCTGAGTTGGAGTGACTGTTGCTGTCATCCCTGGCAGCCTCTGTCACCTTGCGGACACCTGGGCGCACTCCTGTGCAGGCTGCTTTTCTCCTCCCTTCCTGGCATCTCTGAGCTGAGGCACTTAGGGCCCCGCTCAGTCTCGGTTTTGCTGGGGAAGGATTGTAGCATCCTCGGTGACCAGCACTGACCAGCAGGATTCAAAGGATTGCTTTGAATCCTGGCTTCGCCACATAACAACATCGTTGTGTAACCTTCAGCTTTCTTCCTCTGAGTCTCAGTCAGAACATCTGAGATCTCAGGATTATTCTGAGGAATAAGTGAAATTACTCATGTCAGCTGCTGGGCTCCCACCCCCAACTCTGGCCCTTGCAGGCACTTAGGCATGTCCGTCCCTTCCACTGCCACCCACCCTACCCTCACCTGTCCACCCATCGTGTTCCTTCTTTCTCCCATTTTCACCCCTCCTGGGCCAGCATTTCTAGGAAGGCCAGCCCAGTGCTAATGCAAGGAGGGCCGAGTCTACCAACACCCAGCGGCTGTTCCAAGCTAAGCCCCCATCACCACCCGAGCAGGCCCTGAAGGAGGGAGAATTTGGATTCACAAACAGGCTGTGCCACTTATGCGTGGTGCGACCCCGGTGGCTGAAGAACACTTGTTGTAAGCATTAGATGAGCAATTCATGAAGGTTTTTAGCGCGGTGTCATTCAGCAGATCCTGACTGAGTGCTTCCTGTGTGCTGGGCACTGACCTGCAGCACCTCTCTCCTGAGCTGGCTCCCTCCCCCGCGTCACATTTCCCCTGGACCCATCCTCTTGGATGTCAGAGAGACTGCAAAATCTAACATGTGCACCATCTTGCTGCCCCTCCTTGACTGCTGGCCTGTCCCCCTTTCCATGCCATCAGTCATCAGCCCGACCTCCTAAATGCCTCTCAGGGTGGCCCCTCCTCTCCACCCTCCCAGAGACTCACCCCCAGCCTCTACCCTCTGTCTCTCCTCCCCTGGCTTGTCCTGTCAGCTTTCCCAGTTTTCCAACAGCCTGGCTTCCAAGTAAGGATCTCAGGCCTCCAGGGCTCCTGGATGAGTCTGCAGGCCCTGGGCTCAGGGTCTCCTTGCTCAGAACTGACTGCCTGGACCGAGACCCCAGATTCTGAGTTTAGGATTGCTCCAAACAGGCATGCGCTCACACACCTCACAAGCTTGCAAACGCACTCACACTCATACACATTCACACATATCCATGCACCCACACTCTCAGACATACTTACAAACATACCCTCATTGTACACTCACAATGACACACACATGTGTGCACACACTCTTGCACACTGCAGCATGCACACACACATTCACAAGCATATATGCTTGCAAGCACACACATGCACACTCACACATGCACATACTCTTACACACTCAGGCACATACATACTTACATACTAGAAAAAAACACACACTCATGCACACAGATTTTTCCCAGGAGGGAGTTGGACCCCCTAGCTCTCCGTGGCCCTCAGTTTTGGGGAGAGGTAGATACATGCACTGCGCAAACAATACTATACACCAGACTGTTATTCACACTATTCTAAAGGTGAAATTGAAGTGAAAAGAAAGAGACTAATTTTAGTGGAGTGACTCTTGGGAAGAGCTGCATGAAGGAGGTGCAACGGGACCCAAATGTTGAGTGGAAAGTAGGACTTTGACAGTGAAGATGAGCAAAAGGGCATTACACTGGGGAGTTGTCCAGTGTGACTAGACTCCAGGGCAGCGATTATTGGAATCACCTGGGCTGCTTCAACGTCCAGATTCCAGGTCCTTCCCCCGGAAGTTGTGTTTCAACAAACCTGGAGACCGGATCTCCTAAGGTCCCAGGTAGGCGTAATATGCAGGCACCTTCGGCAGCCGTTAGCCCTGGGCTGACGGGGAGGTGCATGGTTAGGCACGGGTGGCGCTGTCCCGTGAAGGATCGTGACGGCCAGGCTGGGGTTGGATTTTACTCTGCACGTAATTGATAAATACCCTAACTACTGTGGAGAAAAGGAGTAAAAGCTGATTATATCTGCGTTTAGAAAGATTTCCTCGGCAGCTGCGTATCTCTTCTGGAGACTCCAGCAGAGGGCAGGGAGCAAGAGCAAGGCGTCCAGGCGAGGGATGATAAGAATTCGAATTGATTCCGTAAAACAGAAATGAAAAGAAAGAAGAGTGCAGGGCTTCCCTGGTGGCGCAGTGGTTGCGAGTCCGCCTGCCGATGCAGGGGATGTGGGTTCGTGCCCCGGTCCGGGAAGATCCCACATGCCGCGGAGCGGCTGGGCCCGTGAGCCATGGCCGCTGAGCCTGCGCGTCCAGAGCCTGTGCTCCGCAACGGGAGAGGCCACAGCAGTGAGAGGCCCGCGTACTGCAAAAAAAAAAAGAAAAAGAAAAGAAAGAAAGAGTGCAAAGAGAGAATCTTCAGAATTTGCACACTAATTGGCCGTGGGACTTGATGGGGAGGGGTTTGTCAAAACAACTCCAAGCTGTCAAGATTGGCCGGTCCCAGTCATGAGCCCTTGGTGAGCAGGGGGTGGGGAGCAGGCTTGGGAGATGTAAGTAGGCAGTTGAATTTGAACATGGGCACAGGCGACCATGAACCATCCCTATGGAGATGTCCCCCATGGAGATGGTTTAACGTGAGCCTGAAGTTTCAGAGAAAGGTCTGGGCAGAAATAAAGACGTGGACTCATGATGGAATGGAGGGCAGCTGGGGCAGCCCTGGGCAACAGCAGGACTTTCGGGGAGAACAGGAGGCACTGAGGCCAGAACGGGCTGGGCAAGTGGTAAAGAGACGTGGGTGTACCAGGCGGTTGGGCTCTGCAGCGGGGGAGGAAGGAGGAGCTCCAGGAAGAGGGTAATCAATGTGCCTGAGCACCAAAGGGTCTCCGAGGCTGAGAATCAGAACCAGACTGTCGGATTTCATCAGAGCAGTTTCCAGGAGAGGACAAAACCTCCAAATGCAAGGGGTTGGCAGGGACTGGGGGGTAAGGAAAGAGAGACTGGGAGTGTGGTCCATCCTCTCAGGAGATGCTTGTCACTGCGAATAGGTGACCGCATCAACCCGGCACACTCGTTGATCTGAGCCAAGAGGTAGCAAATGCTACTTCTGTTCCTTCCTTGCAAATTGGAGTGCCCCTCCCCTGAGGTGGGCCCAAACTCTGGTCATCCTTCAAGGCTCAGCCTAGGCGCTCCTCCTCTGGGTGGCTCTGCAAATGTCTACAGCGGAAAGGTGCACCTTCATTTAAGTGTCTGCAGCCTTTGCCTGTCCACGTGGCCTGTGGCTCTTCCATCTCTGTGTGGCTCTTCTTTTTATGTTATTTCTCCTGCCAGCCTTGGGGCTCTGGGGGAACACAAACAACGTGGGGTTCTGCCCCATACCTGGAGGAGCTCCGCAGACTTGGAAGGCATGGATGAATGAACGAGTGAATGAATGATTGTGCTTGTGAGCCGAAGAACTTGACTTTGAGGAGGACAAAGAGCACCCTCCTCCTCCCCAGGTCACTGGCCTGTTCCTAGGCCAGAAACTCCCTTTAGTTCTGGAGCCTTAGAAGGTCAGAGCTGTTTGAGTTGAAATCTGGGCTTAAATGTTTACAGAACTGGAATATTTACATGGCTTGATTCAAGGAGATGCTGAAGACAGGAACAGTGGTTATTAATAAATCATAACAACAACGATTTTCCTTTCAAGATGCTATATGGGCCTTATAAGTAATATCTGTGTGATTGATCGGCTGGGGGACAATCCGGGCTGCCTGGGCAGCCTAAGTAGCATCTGCAGGAAGCGCCTCCCTGGTGAACTGAGGGGAGCAGGGGCTGGCCTCTCCTCTCCTGCACTGGAGCCCTGCTTCTGCCAAGGACAGTTGATTCTGTAAATCAACTATACTTCCATTTAAAATAAAAGAGTAAGCCAAAGTAGCCCATGATGTTTGACAACCATGTCTTACATCCGTTACCTGCCTGGTGTGGTGATGAGAGCGACAAGTGCAGAACTAGATAAGACGTCATGTCCTCCCATCCGTGCCCCTCAGTCTAGAGGGGCAGAAGGGCAACCACACAGATTAATAAATACCAGCCATGGACCACATGTCCTGGTAGAGGAGGGAATGACTATCTGGAAGAGATCAGAAGGAAGGTTCTGTGGAGTTGGATCTTGAAGGATAAATAGGAGCTCACCATGCAGCCAAGCCAGAAATTGAGTAGGAAAGGGATGCAAGAAACAACTGTGGGTTGCAGGGACCGTGTGTTCCAATTATAAGTTGGGATCCGTGGTCTAAGAATTGTAAGTGTGATTATATTTGGACTCAGAGTTGTTCCTCCAAAGTCCAGAATGGCCCCTCCTAGTGACCACTGCAACAGTATCCTTGATACTGGCCAAGAGAGGAGAGAAGCTTTCCCCAGGACAGAGGGGAGAGCGAGGGGAAGGGGTAGGGGAGGCATGGGAGGGGCAAGAACTCAATCACTGTGAAGGGCAGTACCAACCCTGGCAGAGCTCTGCTCAGTGGTATCTGCGGAGCAGGAGTGCTCGAGGCACTCGGTGGCTCTAGGTAGGAGGGACGGCCCCTTCACCCTGCCAGGGAGCCATCGACAAGTCACAGCAAGCAACTGCCGCAGAGGCCCTGCTGTGCAGGCCCAGCTGCCAGGATCCCAGGGAAGCAGCAAGGTGATTTGCCAGGTGGGATGGGGGTTCTGGGCAATGGTGCTGAGATCTGATGCTGCCAGGGGAGAGGTGCCACGCAGGTACCAGGGAGGGAGTCTGCTGGGGCCAGCTCCCTTGGGGCCTGAGTGACAGGAACCCTGCTAGAATGTGAGTTCTAGCAGGATCCAGATGTTTATGTTTCTTATTTTACTGCTTTTTCCCCAGCACCTATAACAGTGATTGGTACATAGTAGGTACTAATAAATAGTTGCTGAATGAATGAATGAGTCATTGAACAAATGGAAAGCTGGATGGATGGATGGGTGCGTTGAGGCATGGATGGATGAACAAACCTGGGGAAAGGCAGAATCTTGGATCCCAGAGACAAAGCAGAAACTAATCAGGCAGGCTGTGCACTCCCCCAGGTGGATGCCCTTGGGCTGCGGTGCTGAGGGGTCCCAACCCATGCCCCTTTGAACCCAAGGGGGAGCTAGGCCAAGCATGATCATGCCCTGCTGGCCAAAGCTCCCATGCTCTGGTCACCGGGCAGCTGGGATGCCAGGGTGGGGCAGGGACTGACCCCTGGCCTGCCATCCTTCATGCTCACTGTGTGTGTGCTTGGCTTCCAGCCCGCTCCAAAAGCCTGGTGATGGGGGAGCAGAGCCGGAGCCCTGGGCAGCCACCCGGCCCCCGCAGGCTGGGCCCCGTCCTGAAGGCGGGCTGGCTGAAGAAGCAGAGGGGCATAATGAAGAACTGGCAGCACCGCTGGTTCGTGCTGCGTGGGGATCAGCTCTTCTACTACAAGGACAAAGATGAGGGCAAGCCCCAGGTGAGGAGCGCGCGTCCTGTGTCCAGCAGGCATCACAGCGGGGCTCCAGGCGGGTGGGGGGGGGCGGGGGGCGGGCGTGTTTAACTACGTCCAGGAGAGGGGAGAAGGCAGAGAGGGACCGTCCCGTCAGCACCTCCACCCCGCAAGCACCAAGCCCCTGACTCCACTCAGCATGACATTTCACTGGGATTTCCAAAGTGAGCTTTATCCCCTGCTACCACGTTCCCGGTATCACACCTTGTTTTACTGTGACACATCCACAGCTTCAGTAATGGAAATGTTTCCTTATAATGGTGATAGAGAACATCCCTCCATGGCTTAAATAGACAGCTCTTCCTCATGTCCTTTTCAGCCTCTTAGTGCTTCCAAGGAGGACACAGGTGTACACATTCCATTCCTTCCATTATGCAGGGAAATGGGCACCCAGACAAATCTAACGTCATACTGAATTCTGGCTCGTGGTGAAACCCCTGTGTCAGAGGCCTCTGCCTCTCAGGGGAGGCTTCTGTTTTCCACCAGCACTGTAAGCTCCACCTCAGGCGCTTAACACGTCTGCCTTTCTCCCCAGTTCCACTAAGTTCACTCACTCAGAGTAGTCACTGGCCTCGTCCGCCATGGTGCAGCCTGGTCACAGTTGCCCTGTGCAGACATCATATCCGAGTGCTCTGCATGCTGCCGGCCAGGGTGGCTGGGCTTGCGGAGCTTGGGCAAGCTAACCCTTGTTATGGGGTTCAGACAGAGAAAGGATGTCTGGGAGCTACCCTCACTTCTCTTGGGGAAAATGGGGAAGGGAACTTGAAGGACTTCGTCCAAAGGTGGCTCCTAGTCATTGATCCAAGTTGGAAAGAAAAGGGAGATCCCCTTGTTTGGGGTCAGGGGTCACAGAGCTTTGCAGGGCCGCAGCCTGTGCACATCCAGCAGTTCCACGGTGTGCTCAGGGGCCTGGGGGGCGGGGAGGGGGCTCTGTGATGGGCAAGGTGGAAGGAGGTACCTGGGCACAGCACAGTATCACGTCGTCAACACAGCGAGAAAGTGACCCTGTCACTCCTCTTCCAAATTTTCTGAGCATGAAGAAGGAATTGTCCTATCTTTAACACTTCTCCAATACTTGGGACCCTCCCTTAAAAACATGGGACTCTGGGGGTGGGAAGGAGCAGGCCTCATCTCAGAGACCTCAGTGGCACTAGTCACCAGCTGCAAGTTAATAACTTTCTGTCTTCACTGTATTTATTCTAGTGGTTAACTTTTGTTTATGGAAAGCCATACTGGTTTCCATTCGTGAGAGTCATAGCATGTTTTCGTTTCTAAAATATATCTAAGTTAAAAACAAAAAGTGTTGCACAGCAGTGTGAGTGTACTTAATGCTACTGAACTGTATACTTAAAATTCATTAAAATGGTAAATTACATGTTATGTACATTTAACACACACACAAACAAGTGAGACTGCTTAAAGAAAAGTTTTGCACCAATACCAGTAGAGATGAGAGGTGAGGATGACAAAAATCATGAAGGTGGATCTAAGCTAAAGTTTAGGGAACTCTGATTTTGTCCAGCCTCCCAGGCTTTATAAGGAAAGAAGAGAACTCCCAGAGAGGTAGATGGAACAAACAGGAACTTGGAATCTGATCTGAATTAGGTCAGTCATGCTAGCTAAATAACTTGGTATAAGTCACTTAATTTTTTTTTTTGCTTTCAGTTTCATGATTACTAAAATGGAGACGTTATTACCTACCTCACGGAGATGCACTAAGAATTAGATTGTAGAACATACACGCAACGGAGCACAGATCCTAGCACCTGGGATACTTAAGTCTGGGTACCCTCATGCTCCCTCGGCCCTGCCCCTCAGCCTGCTCCCCAGATCAGGAACCACACCTCTGGCTTGCCCACCGCCATCTTCCTTCTGGCTTCTGCGTTTTGTGTTGAAGACCAGCCTTGGCCTTTCAGTGGCATCTTGGCTTTCCTGGCTGTCCTGTTGGTGACATGTCACTCTGATGATGGTGATCAAAGTTGCCAGAGTCCCTAGCACCTCAGAGCCCTGCCTATGGCCCCTACTGTCATCCCCCTCCTGGCCCGCCCACAGCACCATCTCCTGAGAGAAATGCGTTATGATGTTGCGTGAACCCAGTGGACTAAAGTAACACACTGCAGTCACCAGGCTACGTGTGTACCCCTGCCCCAGGCTTCCCCACATATTCTTCACGGTGAGTCTCAGGTGGCCCTCACCTGTCACTGCAGCTCCAGAAGGAACCTCCATCCCCCAGATTTCCCAGACTGGACATTCTTCTCCCTCCCCTGCCACCTTCTCCAGACTTCAGTGGCTTCTGGTGGAAATAGCTAATTGAATGGTAGTAATGACATCCCCAGTCACCAGCCTGGACAAAGGAGGAGCCCTGGAGCCTGACCCAAGCTAAACCAGCTCAGTCGTCACCGGGGAGCCATTGGATCCCTGAAAGGAGCCAGCATCTCCAACAGATGCCAGCATCATGCCCAGGGCTCCTCTTTTGGCCTCTCCGGGTCTCACTGACCCTGCCAGATCCTCATGGGGGATTATTCTTTTCCATAATCCCCCCTCCCCAACAAAGCCTGACTGCTCTGGCAGCCCTGCTGCTCAGGTTCCCAATCTCAAGGAGACTCTTGGTCAAACTTGACTCATTTATCTTTATAGTATGATCTCAAACCTACATGCCTGCTGGCAGAATAACCCTCAGATTTCCATTTAATTGCATGAACTACATGTAATGGACTAATTCTCAATATCTGGTTCCTGGAAAAATGGGCCCTGCTCACTGTTTACAGTGATAGAAGTGCCCAGGCAGTGAGCTCCCTCCTAACAGATGGCCTGTCATCTGTCCAGCAGATGTAATTGTGGAGAGGAGGGATGTCCAGCTACCCTTGATGCTGCCCAGAGCACATACACGTGATAAGGATCACTCCCAGCCCACATTCTTGTTCTCTCTCCAAAGCCCTAGCTCTTCCCTTCTCCCCTTCTCGCACAAAGGTCAGCAGAGGACATAGAGCACAGAGATGGGGAAAATTCAAGATGGCGGGAGAATTGGCTCACGTGGAAACTCAGATAGAAAGACTAGGCAAAGGTGCTTTAAAACAGAACCTGAAAGTGTGGCCCTGTCCCTCCAGCTTTTCCCAACACATGTCCCTAATAGTTTCCAGCAGACAGATCCTACAGTTTTACTAATAAAAGATTCCAGGTTTTTTAGCTTCTGCGAAATGTTTCTTGCACCATGAAAACTCCTGCCACATTCTTTCTTGATCAGCCTGGTCTGTTTCCACTGTTTGAGGATTCACTTTAAGTCTAGTTATCCCACTCCTTCACTGTGGGTTTCTTGGCTTTGAATAGAAATGGAATAGAATAGAAATGGAAAGTACAACTTCCAAAACGTGAGATGGAAAGAATGTAACAAATTAAATGTGATCATTTCAACAAATGGGCAGAAAATGGAGGGGAGAAAAAAACAAAAGAAAAAGGTAAATAGAAAACAAAAAAGTAAATAAATAAGATAGCAAGGAATGGGAAGAAACCTTTCAGTTGTCATAATAGATGTGAATAGGTCAGATTCATCTGTCTCTTAAAAGACAAAGTGGAAGTCTGGCTTAAAAAAGAGAAAGTAATAAAGAAAAAGGTTGAAAAACAAAACAATGGGAAAAACGTAAGCCAGCAAATGCAAGCAAAAAGAAAGCAGATTTAGGAATATCGAAATCAAATAGAATAGAATTCAAGGTGATAGGAACAAAAGGGAACAAAGAGAAACATTTCATTATAATATCAATAATAACCTACTGAGAAAATAGAGCAGCTGTGAACTTTTATGTTCTTAATGACATAGCTTTGAAGGATAATTAAACAAAGAAAAAGAATTCTCATTGTTCTCCATTTTTTTAAAAAAAAATGAAATTATAGAGACACATTCACTGACAATAGTGCAAAAGAAACAAAAGACTTAGAGATTAAAAACAAAATGACAGTGAGTGAGGGTATATATGCAAGAGAGAGAGAAATCTATACATGTGGAAATAAAACACACACGCACTTCATAACACCTCCTAAGTTAATAAGAAAATCAAAACTTAAATTCAAACTTCTAGTCAAGGATGACAGAGTTAAAAACCCCAAAATTCCAATAAAGAGCACTAAAGGTGTGCTTGTGAAGGTCTGGACACACCTAGATGGAGAGGGCAGGAGGGAGACAGCCACATTCTGGATTGTGGACAGCAGGTGGGTGGGAGGTAGCTGATCAGCAGACCCCAGAGAGCTAAATTCCAAGCCAGCTCCACAGAGAGCACAAAACTCCGTTGGGTTTGCAAATCCCCTCACCGCCCAGCAAAGACTCAGACATTGGCAGGACCAGTTATCTCTGGAAATGAGGGCAATAGAAGAGCTCCAAACAGGAGTTCTGATTGAAAGTCAGTTTAAAAAGCAGTTAAGAGGGTTCCCTTTGAACCACAACCTTTCCAGCATTTATTGTTTCTAGATTTTTTGATAATGGCCATTCTGACTGACGTGAGGTGATATCTCATTGTAGTTTTGATTTGCATTTCTCTAATAATTGGTGATGTTGAGCGTCTTTTCATGTCCCTCTTGGCCATCTGTATGTCTTCCTTGGTGAAATGTCTATTAAAGTGGTCCACCCATTTTTTAACTGGATTGTTTGTTTTTTTCATATTGAGCTCCATGAGCTCTTTGTATATTTTGGAGATTAATCCTTTGTCTGTTGTGTCATTTGCACATATTTTCTCCCATTCTGAGGGTTGTCTTTTTCTCTTGTTTATGGTTTCCTTTGCTGTGCAAAAGCTTTTAAGTTTAATTAAATCCCATATGCCAATGCATATATATGGAATCTAAAAAAAAAAAATGGTACTGATGAACATAGTTGTGGGGCAAGAATAAAGAGGTAGACATAGAAAATGGACTTGAGGACATGGGGTGGGAGGGTGAAGCTGGGGCAAAGTGGGAGTAACATCGACATGTATACACTACCGAATGTAAAATAGTTGGCTGGTAGGAAGCAGCAACACAGCACAGGGCCATCAGCTTCGTGCTTTGCGATGACCTAGAGGGGTGGGATAGGGAGGATGGGAGGGAGGCTCAAGAGGGAGGGTGTATGGGGGCATGTGTTTGCATTTGGCTGATTCACTTTGTTGTGCAACAGAAACTAACACAGCAATTATACTCCAATAAAGATCTATTAAAAAAAAAAAAGCAATTAGGTCCCAGATCTCCCGAACCACCTTGTGCAAAGCTGTGACTGCCCTCCCTCATTAGGGCATAACACTTGGAAGGAAGCTGAGGATGCTGCCCCGTCATTGGCAGGGGGGTGGGGGGTGGGGTACCACACTAGAACAGGAGGCTTAGCGGGAGGTGGGCATGCATATCAGTTACTTAGCTCTCCCAGTCTTTATCCCACACTTGGCTGCCAGATCTCAGCAGTCAGGAATAGCCCTCAGGAAGGAAATGAAGAATTTTCACTGGAGAATCTGACAGGCCAAGAAGAAAAACACAAAATATACTGACAGGAGGGGTGCGCCATGAAACAGGCCAGGCAGATCTCTCTCTCTCTGTAAACATTCACCGCCTGCCCCCATACAATTTCCAATCAGCTGCTTAGAGAACTGTAACTAGTAGGAGTAAAGAACCTTGGGTCACTAGAAGGTGACTAGAAGGTGACTAGAAGGTCACTGGAAGGTCACTGGAAGGTGACTAGAAGAATTCACCCAAAGTGAATTCTTTCACTTAAGGAAAGAATTGCATATGAAGGCCAGACGAACACTGGAAAGGGGGACAAAAACAACTTGGAGGCAATAAAAACTGTGCAGGGAGGAGAAAACTTTTAACTAAAACTGTCTTTAACATCCTCAGAGAGAGACTATAAAAATGGACCGTCAGAGCACAAAGCAGCTCCCAGAATTCAGAAATAAAATACCAGAAACAAAAACTCAAATGAAGGGCTGGATGAAAAACTTAACATAATCTCCCGGAAAGAAGAACAACGGAGAGGAAAAGAGGAGAGACAACTCAGCGTCTGGAAGAATTCTAGAAAGAGAGATGAAAGCCATCCTTAGAAAAAAAATTCAGCTAAATTAAATTTCCTAGGATGGGAGTATAAACAGTGGATGCTGACTGATATAACCAAAGTTACTGTGGAGGTTCAGGAAGTCACATAGGGAGGGCCGGCGGGGAGGGCAGTTAAATAAAGCAAAATCTCAAACTGCCATGCTGGGAATTCCATAGATTGTGCCTCAAATTTTAAATCAAGACATGGTAATGTAAGGATCTTATTTAGAAATAAACATAAGAAAAGAAAAAAAAAAAACCTCACCTAAAAGAGCTGAAAGTGGTGACTAAGATTTGGGCAATAGTGGGAGAGGAAGAAATTGCTGCCTTATAACAAGCCTTGTAGAGCTATTTGATTCTCTAAACTGTGTTTAGATATAACTTTCACTAAAAAAATAAGTGAAATAAAGCTAAAATAGTTTAATTTGGGGATTTTCAGAATATAGCTACTACAAATCAAAGCTATAGTGTAAGGCTTTGGGGAGAAAATGGAGAATGAGGTGATGATCAAAAAACTTGAGATTTATCTGTATTACAGTTGGCCCTTCATTTCCATGGGCTCCACAGCCATGAATTCAACCGGGCTTAAAACTATTCAGGAAAAAAAAACATTTCCAGAAAGTTCCAAAAAGCAATACTTGAATTTGCTGTACACCGGTAACTATTTTACTTAGCATTGACATTGTATTAGGTATTATAAGTAATCTAGCGATGCTTTAAAGTATATGGGAAGATATGCTTAGGTTATATGCAATTACAAGCATTTTATATAAGGGACTTGAGAATCCGAGGTTTTGGGTAACTTCATGGGGGAACAATATAGGAACCCTTCCCCGCCAGTACTGAGGGGTGATTGTCTTTTCATTTCTCACAATGAGACTATATTTATTTATGTCCATATTTTAAAATATTTTAAGTTAAACAAGGAAAGAAAAACTAAAAGCAGAAAAGGAAGGCAACAGGGACACAGCCCTAGAGAGTTCTCTTCAGGTAACCAGAAAGGGGAGCAGACAAAGGGCTCCCTCTTCCAGACAGAGTCGCCAAGCCCAGCTGGTCTCTGCAGAGCTGGCCTTGGCACACTGGAGGTTCTCAGAAATTGTGTAACTTCATGTGTGGAGGTGGGCGATATCAGGCAGCTCATGCCCAGGGTGGAGCGCAGGGCCTCTGAAGCAGAAGTGTGAGGGTCATCGTGTTGTCAGGAACCCAGACTGCACACGTGGTACCAGAAGCTGGATGTGGACGGCTCAGGTGCCACACTCAGAAGCTGGGTCCTGGCAGCACTGGGGGGCTGTGAGGTTTGGGAGCTCAGACTTAGCCTTCCTCACTCCGAGAGGAAAGTCATTCACGGCAGCACAGGCAGGGAATGTCAAGGTGCCAGGCTGGAGGCAGAAAGACCATCCAAGTGGGGCTGTTGTCCTGACAGCCGGTGTGGCCTAGAAGACCGCCAGGTGCTGGAACAAGGGGCTGGGGAGCCTTGACAGCAGCAGGGGACAAAGTGTGGGAGCTGACGCCTGCATCCCTGCGTGGCAGAGTCTCAAATCTACACCCATGTGGCCGATGCAGCTGTAGGTTCTAGCAGAGGCGATTTAAAAATCACTTTGAGAGCAGACTGGGTTTTGTTTTGTTTTGTTTTCCAGGAGCGTAAGTAATGGGAGTGGGAGAGAAGATTGATTTAAAGTTTCATTTAATTTAGAGTAAAAGGTTGGAATTGGGAGGAGGAGAGACAAGATGGATGGGAAAGCAGATGCACTTCTAGGAGAGAACGTTAATATGGGGCAATCAGAAACCAGCAGTTTTTAAGAAAGAGGAAACCTCAGGGGAGGAAAGAGAGGCCATCTGACTCCAGAACTTGAAGGCTACAGGGAATGTTCCAGCAGGTCGCCAATCACCCCTTTCCTCCTTCCTTTGTTTACCAAGCTTGAATGTCAAAGACAAAAACGGTGCTGTCATGAGCTGGCTCCTTGGGTCCTGGCTCCTGAGGAAGGTGCCTGGGTTGCCTCCATGTTCCAGATGAGGGAATTTGGGGGCTGGCATCAGGCCTAGGTTAGTGGGTGTATTACCATAGCGCCTGAAGTCTTTGCTTAATGTCTGCCCATGGAACCTCACAGCTTTGGCTAGTAAGACTGTACCCACCAGGGCCCTTATCTCAGCTCTATCTGGGGGCATAATTAAGATGCTGTCAGGCTGGTCTGAGCCAGTGCATGCTCACAGCAAGTCACAGAGCAGCCCATGTGTCAGATGCTCTTTCACATCTAGACCTTGTAAATTCGACTCAGCTGGAGTTGATTCAGCAAACACTAACTGAGCATCCTTCATCAGTTGTAAACTGTTACTCAGACCAGCCTAGAGGTCATTATTGTTATTGTTGTTGTTACCATTGTCGCTGTTGTTGACATTGCTACCGTTAATTTATAACACTTCCTTAGTTATATGTTTTCTCCCTTCTAGTCTGTGCACTTCATTCACGCAGGGCCTCAGTCTATCTTATTACTTATCTTTTCCTACCACCCAGCACAGTGCCTGACACATAACTGATATGTAGTAATATCTGATACTTACATGAATAATTGAATGAATGAATGAGTGAATGAATGAAGAAATGAGTAAATTGACTGAATGAGTGAACAGTGATCCAGCCTATGTTAGATCCTTGGTGGGAAAATATTTTACTGTTTTTGTAAAGTGCTTGAAAAGTGACGAGCTTATTGGACTGCCTTCCCCTATTAGTATGTAAGCTCATCAAGGTCGGGATTTTGTTTGTTTTGTTTACCCTGTATCCTGATTGTCCAGAACAATGCCTGACACCTAGTAGAAGCTCAATAAATCCTTTTTATTTTATTTTTTATTTATTTTATTTTTTTATTTTTTTTGCGGTACACGGGCCTCTCACTGTTGTGGCCTCTCCCGTTGCGGAGCATGGGCTCCGGATGCGCAGGCTCAGCGGCCATGGCTCACGGGCCCAGCCGCTCCGCGGCATGTGGGATCTTCCCAGGCCGGGGCACGAACCCGTGTCCCCTGCATCGGCAGGCGGACTCTCAACCACTGCGCCACCAGGGAAGCCCTAAATCCTTTTTAAATAAACATTCATAATTTCCATTGAGCCTCACAGCAACCTTAACAGGGCAGATACAGTTCATTTCCATTGTAAAGGTGGGGAAAATGATGTTCAGAAGGGTGGAATGGAAGCTTGCATACTATGGAAAGAAAATAATATTTGGAATCAGAGAACCTGGGTTCAAATCCCGTTTAGACCACCTACAGGTTGTAGATTTAGGCAGATCATTGAAGCCCCTCTTGCTCCCACATTTGGTGTGTGGTTCTGAGGCTGCCCTGAGAGTTGGACAAATGGCAGCCGGCTGCAGTGGTGGTGTCAATGCTGCCTAAACATTCAGGGACAAGATTCCTGTAATTCTGAGAATGGGATCTAAGATAGAAGTCCTCCAAGAAGCCTTCTAAAATGACATGTGAAAAGCAGGTGACAGAGCCTGGAAGCGGGGATCACCTGAACCCGTGAGGCTCCCTGAGAGCAACCCTATGTTGCCTTTTCCAATTAAGAGTCCAGGCTGTACCTTAGCAAGTCGTTTTACTGAATCCTGCATGACAGATAATGACAGATTTCCAAATTTTGGCTTCACTGCTTACTAGCTAGTTACCAGAGAAGGTATTTCCCTTTCTGAGCCTCAGTTTTCTTTTTGTGAGATGGGAATAACCACACCTACTATATAGGGCTGCTGTCAGAGTAAGATTAAACATATTGGAAACAGCCTAGTGCCCGCCTTCTCTCCTTGGTGGAACTGTACACAGTAAAGGGTTAGCAGCCCTCCAGCTCAGTCAAGCAAGAGAAGTCCCATGGCATGCAGCATGGCCCTGATCTTGGCTCTGCCTTACTTCATGGGTTTAAATCTAAATAAAAGCTAACACTTACATGCATACGAACCAAGCACGGTCCTAAGTGCTTGGCATGTATTCACTTAATTCTCACAGCAACTCTACAAGGCACCTGCTAGATAGTCTCCAAGGATAGCTCTCCCTATCCCTCCCCTGCCTATGCACACACCCCTCCTCCCAACAAGAAGTGGAGTCTCCTTCCTCTCTTCTGCACCTGAGCTGCCCTAGTGATTACCTGACCAATAGAATGAGGCAGAAGTGATGCCATGCAAGTTCTAGGTTCGGTCCTTGAGACACCAAGCCGTTTCTGCTTTTGCTCTGGGAAGCCACTGCCATGCTCTAAGGATGCTTGAGTGGACCACAGAGTTATGAGGAGACGGACCACGTGGCCCAGACAGACAAGTAGGGCATCCTTGGACCTCTGGCCCATTCCAACCGCCAGCAGCCAGGATGAGGGGTCTGAACTCCTGCCCATATGAGGGACAAACTGAATAAGAAATTTGGAGAAGAGAAATCATGGAAAGGGCACTAGATCACGCACCGCATCCTTATGCGAACAAGACTATATTTATTCTGTGAACCTCCAGAAGCTATAGCCCAGATAAACAGAGTTGCACCGAGGCCACTGTGCCCTCCATATAGGAAGGACACTTCGTTCCCATGGAGTGGTCTGCTGGGCAGGGGTGAGCTGCAGTCCCTGGGGCTGGGCAAGCCGAGGCCAGACCGTCACTTGACTAAGCAGCTTGGAGGAGAGTCTGTCGCTGGGTAGGAAGGTGGCCACAGATGATCTCCAAGTGCCCTTTCAACTCTCAAAGTGAGGAGGTCAGTGGAGACCTTATAAGGCAAGGAGGAATGGAGGGACAATACCCAGAGTCAGCCAAACCATAGAGGTTTTCAGAAGTTCCATCCTGGATGAGTAAGAAAGAGAAGCAGGCAAGCTGTGGGGGTCTGGCCAGAGCAGGGCGATTTCCCAGAATTCCTGTGGCTGATGTCACTCCTGGTCATTAGTGGCCATTTAGTGCCAAGCTTAATGGTGGCTCCTAGCAAAGATCTTGCAGAGACACAATTGGCGGCAAGAGAGCTGATGTGTACAGACCTTGGTGCAGTGGGGCCTTTGCAGCTGGCATCTCCACCAGTCACATCTGGCCTCGTGAACTTACCCCTGACTCCCTGAGAGGTCCAGGAGAGCCTGATTTCACTTCCCCCTTCACGCTTTCCACCTGCACATCTCTGTGCACAGAAGAACAAGGGCTTGGTTACCTCCATAGCAGCTCCCATAGATCTTGGCACGGCAAACTCCAGTTGATCAAGCTGTGCTCAGAGGAACATGTGTGAGTGAGAGGGAAGGACACAGAAGCATCAAACAAGCCCTGCTCGCCGCCTCAGGATAGCTCCGTAGCTATTGAGCAAACGTCCTCCACAGAGTGGTAGGAATAACCATGAGCTAAATGGGAACTGATGTTAACGTTGCCATTAGCGCCCCAGAAGAAAAATTAAACAGTAAATGTTTTCTTGTTTTAAATGTCCTTGGGGGGGGCTTCCCTGGTGGCGCAGTGGTTGAGAGCCCGCCTGCCGATGCAGGGGACATGGGTTCGTGCCCCGGTCTGGGAGGATACCACATGCTGCGGAGCGGCTGGGCCCGTGAGCCATGGCCGCTGAGCCTGCGTGTCCGGAGCCTGTGCTCCGCAACGGGAGAGGCCACAACAGTGAGAGGCCTGCGTACCGCAAAAAAAATGTCCTTGGGGATAACTTCAAATGCTGCTTTTCTGAAGAAATACTCACTGGAGTCTTATTAAAAGAAAAAGAGTCATCATTTATTTAGGTTCAAATGTCAGAATGCGTGGCTTTTTCTTAAGGGGTACTTTACATTTTTGTAGCTATTTGAGAAATGTAACTCCCCTCTACTAACAGATCAAAATGAAAATTCTCGTCAAATAGTTATTTTAAATGAAACAGAAATGTATTTAGTAAATTCAGAATTGGCGGCAGCAGCCAACTCGTTTTTAAACAATTTATTTTTTTATTTTTTTATTTTTTAACATCTTTATTGGGGTATAATTGCTTTACAATTGTGTGTTAGTTTCTGCTTTATAACAGAGTGAATCAGTTATACATATACATATGTTCCCATATCTCTTCCCTCTTTGTCTCCCTCCCTCCCACCCTCCCTATCCCACCCCTCCAGACAGCCACAAAGAACCAAGCGGGTTTCCCTGTGCCATGCGGCTGCTTCCCACTGGCTATCTACCTTACATTTGTTAATATATATATGTCCATGTCTTTCTCTCGCCCTAACACACCTCACCCTTCCCCCTCCCCATATCCTCAAGTCTGTTCTCCAGTAGGTCTCTGTCTTTATTCCTGTTTTACCCCTAGGTTCTTCATAACATTTTTTTTCCTTAAATTCCATATATATGTGTTAGCATACGGTATTTGTCCTTCTCTTTCTGACTTACTTCACTCCGTATGACAGACTCTAGGTCTATCCACCTCATTACAAATAGCTCAATTTCGTTTCTTTTTATGGCTGAGTAATATTCCATTGTATATATGTGCCACATCTTCTTTATCCATTCATCCGACGATGGGCACTTAGGTTGTTTCCATCTCCGGGCTATTGTAAATAGAGCTGCAATGAACATTTTGGTACATGACTCTTTCTGAATTCTGGTTTCCTCAGGGTATATACCTAGTAGTGGGATTGCTGGGTCATATGGTAGTTCTATTTGTAGTTTTTTAAGGAACCTCCATACTGTTCTCCATAGTGGCTGAACCAATTCACATTCCCACCAGCAGTGCAAGAGTGTTCCCTTTTCTCCACACCCTCTCCAGCATTTATTGTTTCTAGATTTTTTGATGATGGCCATTCTGACTGGTGTGAGATGATATCTCATTGTAGTTTTGATTTGCATTTCTCTAATGATTAATGATGTTGAGCATTCTTTCATGTGTTTGTTGGCAGTCTGTATATCTTCTTTGGAGAAATGTCTATTTAGGTCTTCTGCCCATTTTTGGATTGGGTTGTTTATTTTTTTGTTATTGAGCTGCATGAGCTGCCTGTAAATTTTAGAGATTAATCCTTTGTCAGTTGATTCATTTGCAAATATTTTCTCCCATTCTGAGGGTTTAAACTGTTTAGTTAAAGCAATTTTTTCCTGTATCTGACCTGTCAAGGAAAAACATAAGATGGAAGTAATCATCCAAAAATATGAGTTTTCAAGCTTATCTTGCACCATATACCAGTGGTTCTGAAAGCGACCGCTGGAATAACAACATCACAATAACTTATGATTACCTACAACTCATCATTATATGACAAGATTTTGCCACTGTCGTGGTGAAAGAAAACCCAGTTACTAAGAAGCCTGATGACACGCTTGAGAGTATGTAAATCACAAGTGCCAAGTGTCTTGGTTGCCCCCGAATTATTTCGTACTCAGAGTGTCCCTGCCTACAGAATGGATATTCATCTTATAAAAATGGCTTCTATGTTTCCTTCAATGTGGCTGCCTGTTCATGGAAATGTAATAAGCTTCTCTCAGGCTCTGCTAATTTAAGTCAGCCACGGATATTCATTTACAGTATTTAAATGTCTTCCACTTAAAATAGATCAATCCTTTGGCTTTCAATTGAACCCAGTTAATTTACAGTAATAGCTGGAAGCCTGGTTGGTAGATGACTCATTTTGTCAATTACTAGGCAAAAAACTGCATCGAATGACATTGAGGCAGCATGGAAAACATATCTTATTCATTGTTTGATGAGCATAACTTACTTTTAATTACATTTGGGACATTCTAGCTCATTCATACTGCCTAAACACTCAAGGACAAAATTCGAGTACTGAGTTACTGTTTATCAGCAAAATGGAGGTGATCTGGGGGTGCTGCTGTGGGATTGCTGCCTTGCCTGGTCTGCTGAGGGTGATGGGTAGGCTTCCTGAATGATCCTTTGCAGAGGATCGGGATGGGGTGTGCTTTCCTCAGCAGAAAGCAGCACGTGCCCCTCAGCGGCAGTCTGCTCAGCAGGTCAGCCTGGCACAGATCAAAGCAAAAGAGTCTATACCGCGTTTCTCAGACTAACTCACTCTCAACTAAACGGCATAGCAGTCCTCTCCCAAATCACCATATACCCCAGAGCATAGCACTAGTTGCAGGGCCTGGAGAGCAGTAAGACAGACCAAACCACTTCCAGTCAAGATCATCCAAGGCAAGCCCCCCCGACCTGGCATCTCTATGTCTCGACAGTGCATATTCTGAGCAGAAACACACTTCCCAGGGAGTGTGCTCCAAGGCCCAGGCCAGCCTGAGTGGCAGGGGCAGGCTCTGGGGCAGACTGTTCATCATGGGGGGAGAAGGCTGGAAGCTGTGCAGCCCCAGAAACATGGCAGAGACAGCCGCGTGGAAGAATAACCCTGTGGTTCAGTGCTGCAGACCCTGGGCTGTGGAGAGGCAGTGTCCCCCTGGACTCTTCACAGCATGGGGTGGAGGCCATGCAGCACTGCCTACCAAGGGCTCCCAGTTCTGAAGCAGAGGCTTTTCCACACCTGCCATGTGGGCTCCAAAGAGCCAAGGGCAGAGTTAGCATCTAGGTGGGGCAGAAATTGACACCAACATCTGCCTGAGTCTTGGGTCAGAGAATGTACTGGAAAGAAGTGGCTGACCAGTGAAGACTCACTCCCCTATAGGAAGCTCAGAGCCCATGGCCTCCGATGGCTGGTTCCCTTCTGAACGCATCAGCCCTTGATTGCAGTTAACTGATGCAGCCACCAAATGGGCATCACAGGGCGTAGGCTTAGTTCTCCCTGAACTCCTCCAGCTCGAGCACCAGGTATTTTAAGGAGGCAAAGAGACCTACCATTCGGTCCATTGAGCCAAGGAGGAAGGGGGGCATTTTCACACTCCCAGGACCTCCCACTGCCCAGTGGAGATCCTTTACAGACTGGGCATTTGGCCAGCGACAGTGGGAGCCATGACCCCTCTCGGACAGTGACCTGTATCCTTGCTGGGTTTCTTGTGCTCCAGTCCAAAGGGTCAGGCAGGAAGGGGGTTCTCCACAGCCATCGTAGCTGGAGGCCAGAACCCAGACCTTCTGCCATGCCCTGCTCAGAGCTCTGACCGTGAGAGCTAGGCAGATCCCAGCAGTCTGTGCCCCACAAGGCTGTATCACAAGTAGATGGGCCTGCCCTCTCATTGCTTTTCCTTCCCAACATCCAGTCAGAGGAGCAAGAGAATAATCATTAATTAAATGGCTCTGCATAGAAATACAGTGTTTCAATAGTACTGTGATTTTATTTATTTTTAAAAATAAATTTATTTATTTATTTATTTATGGTGCGTTAGGTCTTCGTTACTGTGCACGGGCTTTCTCTAGTTGCGGCGAGCGGGGGCTACTCTTCATTGCGGCACAGGGGTTTCTCTTTGTGGTGGCTTCTCTTGTTGTGGAGCGCGGGATCTAGGTGCTCAGGCTTCAGTAGTTGTGGCTCGCGGGCTCTAGAGCGCAGGCTCAGCAGTTGTGGCGCATGGGCTTAGTTGCTCCATGGCATGTGGGATCTTCCTGGACCAGGGCTTGAACCTGTGTCCCCTGCGTTGGCAGGCGGATTCTTAACCGCTGCGCCACCAGGGAAGTCCCAGTACTATGATTTTAAAACTTTTTTATTGGGCCAGGTGAGCAGTCAGAGACAAAATTATCTGAAATGTGTTTACTCAAAATAACATCTAGGGCTTCCCTGGTGGCACAGTGGTTAAGAATCTGCCTGCCAATGCAGGGGACACGGGTTCAAGCCCTGGTCCGGGAAGATCCCCATGCCGCGGAGCAACTGGGCCCGTGCGCCACAACTACTGAGCCCACGCACCACAACTACTGAAGCCCGCACGCCTAGAGCCTGTGCTCCGCAACAAGAGAAGCCACCACAATGAGAAGCCTGCATACCGCAATGAAGAGTAGCCCCTGCTCACCGCAACTAGAGAAAGCCCATGCGCAGCAACAAAGACCCAGCACAGCCAAAAATAAAAAATAAATAAATAAATAAATTTATAAAAAAAATAAAATGACATCTAATTAGTCAAAATAAGCAATGCTAAATATTCCTGAAATCCCAGCACCTAAACAAAATAACAGTTTACCTCTTGCTATGGCAAGTCTGCTGTGGATAAGGTGGCAGCTTCATCTGTTTCTGTGCCCTCTAAGGTTGACACAGTGAGGGAGGGAGGAGAGAAGGATGGAGGTTACATTTGTAAAGGACCAGGCCCAGAAGTAGATGAAGTCATACTGCCTGGTCCCAGTGGCCAGAGCCCTGTCACCACTAGAGGGTTCAGGAAGCCCCCCCTTGTAAGCATTCTGGTCCACTGGTCACAAGCATTCGTTCCCCTGTGTCCCTAGAAAGCTACTTGGCACTCCAGCACTGGGCCCATCACAGTGACACGAGAGGCTAAGACACTAAATCTAGTGAGTGCTGGCTTCACACAGACACTTTTCAACATGGCATGCATCTTTTTCTCATGAACATGATCACAGGCATTAATGACAAGGGCCTGGGGGGTGATTGTATTGGGACCCCTTGCCTGGGTGGAGCCCGAGGTTTCACAGTGCTGGGACCATGGGCACAGCCTCAATCCTATAGCCTCTGGGAGGCTCAGGAATCACTCAGGGAGAGTCAGGCGTTCATGATTTGGGGCAGAGCCTAGATCAGAGTCCTGGAGTGGCACAGAACTACTGCAGGGAAAACCAGGACCACTGGAGGAAGACCCACCCACCCTGGAGAGGACATTCCCTCTAAGGTTGGGAGAGACTGTTAACGCTGAGGCTGGAGGGTTGCTGAGGGCTCTGCCTAGACCCCTGGCTTAGTGCCGCAAGTCTGCCCCAGGCTCTGGGTCCCAGGCTCACCCTTGATCCCAGCTAGACTTGTATGGGCTCAGGCCCTAGGCTGGGTGGCCTTCCCGGTGAGGGCTTCAGGGCCTGTGGCCATCTGGGGTGGTTCAGGAAGGTGCAGGGAGCTGGTGCTCAGACGCCAAAGCCCCTGCTTTCTGCCAAGCACAGTGCTGTCCCTCCAACACTCTGCCCCGAGGGGCACCCCTCACGGGCTGACAGATTCTATCGGGAGACCAGGTGTAGCCCCGACATGGTGGTGAAGCGGGGTGCGGAGACGCCTGGAGCACACCAAGTGCATTTGGAGTGCCCAGGAGGCAGCCTCAGGCTGGAATCGGTTGGGAGAATCTTCAGGATGAAGTCCTGAGCAAAGAATGAGGCCAGAGAAGTGACTCATCTCAACTCCTTAGGGAGGGAAGGTGCCCCAACCAAGGAGCAATTTGTCTCCAACTTTTAGGTTGCCTTTTTAAATATCTACATTTTGGACAGTAATGGACCATGGTTAAAGGCTTGTATGATAAGGAAGGAGGAGGATGTTTCCCAGCTTGGCACTGAACTTCATTCTGATCTGTGTTATTTAAAATTTGGAGTGATTCAGTTCTTGGTTGGGTGTCAGAGGCTAAAGTTTTTTAAGATTGATCTGAGGCCACAATCAGAATAATAGGAGATAAAGAACCCTGAGTGATTGCTTTTTAAAACGTGTGCAATTTTCCAAGATGCTGCCAGTGGAAAATCTTATCATGCCACTTGTTAAGAAGCATTTCAGAAGTTGGTTCTTCAGACAGTCTCCCTCTAGACAAGATGAAAAATGAAGACTTCCCAGAGAGCCAGCTTTGATCAGGTAGGAGAGAGAGCTGGATTAGAGTGTGAAGTTCACAGAACAATCAGGAAGCCCAAAACCCAGACCAGTCGTAGAAGGGCAGACACCCCGGCCCCTGCAGGAGGTCCCACCAGGGTTGTCACCGCAAACTATGAAGGAGGAACCCAGTCCTTCACCATCCTGGGACTCCTGAATCTACACCATACCTTATTTAGTGGCACAAGTGATAGTGTGATTGGGGGAGGGATTGTTCCTAGAGACAAGCCAAGTGAACAGGTATAGCAGCCAAAATGGTTTTAAAATAATAATTATGACAAGTACTCATATTCATTCAGCCTTTAGCACTTTACAAAGCACCAGCTCAGGCAGCTCAGTGAGGAAAAAAGGACAGAGGTTAATGTCCTCATTGTACAGGTAATAAAACCAGGCATCAGCCCTGGACCTGCTTGAGTCCCACATTAAGTGTCAATGTCACAATAATTACAAACCCCTATAATTATTTTTAAATGTTTATATGTATTCCAGCTCCTGTAAAATGGTTATAAGCAGACTCTATTCCTTGGCTATATAATAACTCACAAATCACCACAATAGCACTGCTCTCGCCAGGCACCCAACCCGGTGCTGTGGAGGCATTGGATCACGAAAGCCTCAAAACACATCACATGATAGAGGAGGAAATTGAAGCTTGCCTTGTTGCACAGGCATTGGAGGCCCAGTCTGAGCCGTAGTTATAAGCTTTCACTAGTGACGCCTCCACCATGCTGCCTTCTTCGGTGCCTGCTACAGCCCAGCTCCATTCCAGGCCCTCTGCTCACTCTATCCCATTTGGTTCCCAGAGAACCCCATTGAACAGAGAGGGAAACTGCAGAGAAGCTGGGCAGGCTGGCCTGGCCCTTGACACATTACATGGGGGAGCATTCAGCCAGGGAGTGACAGTGGAAAGATGACAACAGCCCATTACTCAGGCATGGACTGCACCCCATGAATTATCTGACTACTCTTTTAATTTTTCTTCTGTACTTTTACATTAAATTTTCTTATTTTGATGCAAACATTCCAGGGCAAAACATAAAAGCTGCCTCAACATTCCCAGCACTCCCTTCCAAAGTGTGAGTTTTCTGTGCCATTTCTGTATATTTACATGTTACTCGTGGGTTCTTGAGAGAGGGCAGAAATAAAAATTGAGATGGGAAGGTACTAAATTATTTTTCTAGCACTTCTTTTTTTTAAAATGTAACAATTTTGCTTAGAAGCCTTTTTTATTTACCTCATTCTGATATGGCTTACCAAAAATTATTTAACCACTCCCCCATTGATGGACAAGTAAGCTGTTTCCACTTTTTGTGGTAAGGAAGATGCTACAGTGAGCATCAAGATACATACATCCTTGTGTGTTTGTCTTTCCTTGGAACAAATTCTCAAAATTCAATACTAGGTTAAAGGATATTTCATTTTCAAATTATCTTAGACATTACAAAATTGCTTTCAAAAAGACTTTATCAAGTTACTATCCCATCAAAAATGTCTGAGAATGCCCGTTTCTTTTGCTTTCCCCAATATTAGATATTAGCAGTCATTTTATTTTATTACTTTTTATTGACATGTAGTTGATTTATAATATATTGAATTAGTTTCAGGTGTACAGCACGTGATTCAGTTTTTTTTTATAGATTATATTCCATTATGGATTATTACCAGATACTGAATATAATTCCCTGTGCTAAACAATAAATCCTTGTTGCTTATCTATTTTATGTATAGTACTGTGTATCTGTTAATCCCATACTCTTAATTTGTCCCTCCTCCCCAGTAGTCATTTTAAATTAAGAACCTTATGATGTTTATTGACCATTTGTATTTCTTCTATTAATTTCTTATTAATACCCTTTACCCATTTTTGTACTGGGTTCTTTGTCTTTTTATTTTCATAATACATTTTACTTAACCCTACATATCCAAAAATCATCATTTCAATATGTAAGCAGCATAAAATTATTAATGAGATATTTTACATTCTATTTTTACGTGATGTCTTTGGAATCCACTTAGAGCATATCTCAATTTGGACACTAAGCTTTCATCAGAAATACTTGGTCTCTATTGAGGTTTCATGAATACATATGAAGAAGTAAAATCACATACCCACATTTTTCCAAATATCCTGTGGTAGAGGCAGAATAATGTCTCCCCAAAGATGTGAATGTTATGTGGCAAGGAGGATTTAAGGTTGAAGATGGGATCAAGGTTGCTAATCAGCTGACCTTAACATAAAAATGTATCCTGGGTTACCCATGTGGATCCAGGGTAATCACAAGGGTCTTTTATAGTGGAAAAGGAGACAGGAGAGGAGGTCAGAGTCTGAGAGCAATTTCAAGATATATTGCTGCTCGGAAGATGGAGGAAGGGGCCAAGAGGCAAAGAATGCAGGCACCCCCTGGAAGCTGCATAAAGCAGGGAGACAGATCCTCCCCTGGACCCCCCAGAAGGTTGTAGCCTGGTAAGGCCCATTTCAGACTTCTGACCTCCAGAACTGTAAAAAAATAAGTTTTTGTTGTTTTAAGCCACTAAATTTGTGGTGCTCTCTTAGGAAACTAATACATGTACTTAAAACTTTTCCAGTAACTGAATCAAGGGTCAGTGTTTCATAACAGCTTTATTGAGGTATAATTATTATCAATAAACTCCACATATTTAACATGTACAATTTGATAAATACATGTGTACACCTGTGCAACCATAACCACAATCAAGATGTGTCTATTACCCCCAAAAGTTCCCTGGTATCCTTTTGTAATCCCTCCTCCATCTTCTGCCCCTCCTGACCCCTGACCTCAGGCAATCACCAATGTGTTTAGTATGCATTTTCTGGAATTCTATGTAAACAGAGTAATACAGAACATACTCTGGTTTCTTTTACTTAGTATAATGATTTAGAGATTCACCCATGTTGTAGCATGCATTTGTATTCATTCTTATTGCTGAATAGTATCCCATTGTATGGCTGTGCCACAGTTTGTTTATCCATTCACTGTTGATGGCCATTTGGGTTGTGTCCAGTTTGGGGATACTAAAAATGAAGTCCAAATCTCTGTATGGACATATGCTTTCATTTCTCTTAGGTAAATACCTAGAAGAGGAATGGCTGGATCAAATCCTAGGTATATTTTAACAGTTTTAGAGACTGCTAAACTGTTTTCTAAATTGTTTGTACTATTTTACATTCCTACCAGCAGTGTATGAGAGTTCTAGGTCCTCCATACTCACACCAACGCTTGCTACGGTCAGTCTGAAATCTTATCTATTCTAGTAGATATGTAGTGATGCCACGCTGTGGTTTTAATTTGCATTCCCTTAATGACTGATGATGTGGAGGATCTTTCCATGAGCTTATTTGCCATTCCTACATCTATCTAGATTACAGATATAATAAAGTATCTGTTCAAATCTTTTGCCTATTTTTTAAATTGGGTTGTTTGTTTCCTTATTATTATATTTTGAGAGTGCTTTGTATATTTAGGGTACAAGTCCTTTACCAGATATATGATTTTCAGATATTTTCTTCCAGTGTATAACTCATATTTTCTCTTAATCATATCTTTCAAAGAGCAGGGGTTTTTTATTTAAATAGGTCAAATTATTAATTAATTGTGCTTCTGATGTATTTAAGAGGTCTTTGCCTAACCAAAGTCATAAAGGTTTTCTACCAGAATTTTTATCGTCTTATGATTTTACTTTTAGGTATATGATTTATTTTGAGTATATTTTTATATGTGATGTCAGGCATGGATCAAAGTTCATTTTTTTACAAAAGAATATAAAATTGTTCCACCACCATTTACTGAAAATACCATCCTGCTATCCATACTCCACTGAACTGCCTTTGAACCTTTGTCAAAAATCCATTTGTGGGGCTTCCCTGGTGGCGCAGTGGTTGGGAGTCCGCCTGCCGATGCAGGGGACGCGGGTTCATGCCCCGGTCTGGGAGGATCCCACATGCC
>NW_006770581.1:219816-227206 GCF_000442215.2 Lipotes vexillifer | reverse complement strand
CGCAAAAAAAAAAAAAAAAAAAAAATCCATTTGTTTGTTTGTTTGTTTCTGAACCTTCTATTCTGTTTTATTAACTTCTTTGTCTATCTTAATGCCAATATTACGTTTTGATTACTATAGCTTTATAGTAAGTCCTGAAATCCAGAAGTATTAGATCTCCAACTTTGTTATTCTGTTTCAAAGTTGTCTGACTGTTATAGGTCCTTTATATTTCTATATGAATTTTAGAATCAGCTGGTCACGTTCTATAAAACACTACTGGGATTCTGATTGGGATTGCTTTGAATCTTTAGGCCAATTTGGAGACAATTGGCATCTTAACAATAGTAAGTCCTCTGGCCAGTGAACACAGTATATCTCTTCAGTTGGTTATATCTTCTTTCAATTCTCCCAGCAATGATTTATAGTTCTCAGTGCACAGATCTTGAAGATCTTTCATCATATTTATCCCCAGGTATTTCATATTTTGGGGTGCAAGTAAAATGGTTTTGATTTTCAATTTCCAATTGTTCATTGCTAATAGAGATACTACTTAATTTTGTGCATTTGTCTCGTATCCTGAAACCTTGTCAAAATCATTTATTAATTCTAGTACCTTTTTTTTTTGTAAAGTTTCAGCAGATTTTCTCCATAGACAATTATGTTGTTTGTGTTTCACTTCTTCCTTTCCAATTTGGACAAATTTTATTTCTTTTTCTCACCTTATAACAACAGCTAGGACTTGTACAATATTTAGTAGAAATAATAAGAATAAACATCATTGTCTTGATCTTGGTCTTAGGGGAAAAGCTTTTAGCATGATATTAGCTTTTCATTTTTCAGAGATACCCTTTATCAGATTGAGGAAGTTCTCTTTTATTCTAGTTTGTTGAGAATTTTTATCAGGAATGGATGTTGAATTTTGTCAAGTGCTTTTTTTTTTTTTTTTTTGCATCTATCAAGATGATCTTTTCTCTTTTCTAGTTTATAAATATGGTTAATTACATTGATTGATTTTGGTTTGTTACCAACTTTGCATACTTGGGATAAACCCCAATTGGTCATTATTTTCCTTTCTATATATTGTTGAATTTGATTTGCTAAAATTTTGTTGAGAATTTTTCTTCCTGAGCGGTATTGGTTTACAGTGTCCTTTTCTTATAATGTCTTCAGCTGTTCTATATCACAGTAATGTTGGCCTCATAAAATGCACTGGAAACCATGCCTTTTTTTCAGTTTTCAAAAAGAATTTGTGTAGTATTGGTGTTATTTCTTCCTTAAATATTTGGTAGAATTCACCAGTGAAATCATCTGAGTTTGGAGTTTTCCTTGTGGGAAGGTTTTTAGCTACAAATTCCATTTCTTTTTATTTATATTTATTTTTGCCGTGTTGAGTCTTCGTTTCTGTGCCAGGGCTTTCTCCAGTTGTGGCAAGCGGGGGCCACTCTTCATCGCAGTGCGTGGGCCTCTCACTCTCACGGCCTCTCTTGTTGCGGAGCACAGGCTCCAGACGCGCAGG
This sequence comes from Lipotes vexillifer, assembly GCF_000442215.2. Classification (NCBI taxonomy): domain Eukaryota; kingdom Metazoa; phylum Chordata; class Mammalia; order Artiodactyla; family Lipotidae; genus Lipotes; species Lipotes vexillifer. The sequence continues at coordinate 225,708 of NW_006770581.1, read as the reverse complement.
CTCAGTAGTTGTGGCTCACGGGCCCAGTTGCTCCGTGGCATGTGGGATCCTCCCAGACCAGGGCTCGAACCCGTGTCCCCTGCATTGGCAGGCAGATTCTCAACCACAGTGCCACCAGGGAAGCCCCCAAATTTCATTTCTTTACTAGATATAGGGCTATTTAACTATTTCTTCTTGACTGAGCTTCAGTAGTTTGTGTCTTCTTTTATCCACTTCATCTAAATTTCCAAATTTATTAACATAATGTTTTTCTTAACATTACCTTATCTTTTTAATATCTGAAGAATCTGTAGTGAGGTCACCTCTCTAATTCCAGATATTGACAATTTATCTTCTCTCTTTTTCCTGATTAGTCTTGCTAGAGACTTATCAATTTTATTGAACTTCTCAAAGAACTAGCTTTTAGTTTCATTGGCTTTATTAGTTTTATTTTATTTTTCATTTTATTTATAGCCACTCTGATCTTTATTTTTTCATTTTTTTACATTGGGTTTAATTTGCTCTTCTTTGTGTCATTTCTTTTTTTCTTTTTTTCTTTTTTTTTTTTTTTTTTTTTTTTTTTGCGGTATGCGGACCTCTCACCATTGTGGCCTCTCCCGTTGCGGAGCACAGGCTCCGGACGCGCAGGCTCAGCGGCCATGGCTCACGGGCCCAGCCGCTCCACGGCATGTGGGATCTTCCTGGACCGGGGCACGAACCCATGTCCCCTGCCTCGGCAGGCGGACTCTCAACCACTGCGCCACCAGGGAAGCCCCTTTGTGTCATTTCTTAAGGTAGAAGCTGAGGTCATTAATTGAAGCCTTTCTTCTTTTGTGATATCAACATTTAGTGCTATAATTTACCCCCTAACTACTCCTCTAGAGGCATGTAACAAAATTTTATATGTTGTGTTTTCATTTTTATCCAGTTCAAAGAACTTTCTAATTTTCCTTTTTAATTTTTTTCTTTGATGTATGGGTTATTTAGAAATACGTTAATTGGTTTCCAAATATTTGGGGATTTTCCAGAAATTTTTCTGTCATTGATTTCTAACTTAATTCCATTGTGGTCAGAGAACATACGTTGTATTTGATTTTTTTTCCATTTTTTAAGACTTGTTTATGGCCATCTTAGTAAAAGTTTCATGGACATTCGAAAACACGTGTATTCTACTGTTGAGGAAGGCAGCAATTAGGTCAAATTGGTTGATAGTGTTTTTTCAGGTCATTTATATCCTTACTGATTTTTTTGTCTACTTGTTTTCTCAATTATTGATAAATCGATAATGAACTGTTTTTACTTTAATCGTCTACTTCCTGTTGCTCCATTAATCTTCATTCCTTTCCTTTTTTCTGTCTAGTCTCATTTTCTTTCTGCCTAATTGTCTTTAACAATTCTTGTAGTATGAGTCTGCTGATGATGCATTATTTCCTATTCGTTTTGTGTATCTTAAAAGGTCTTTACTTAGCCTTTATTTTTGAGGGAGACTTTTACTGGATTCAGAATGCGAGGTTGACAGATTTTCCTTTCAGTACCATTAAAGATGTTGTTCCACTGATTTCTTAACTTACATTGTTTCTGATAAGAAATTTGCTGTCATCCTCACATTTGCTCCTCTGTACATATTGTATCATTTACCTCTGGCTGCTTTTAAGAGTTCCTTTTCATGACTGGGTTTGAGCCATTTGATTAATGCCTTCATACACTTACTGTTCTTTATGTTTCTTATGCTTGGGGCTCATTGCACTTCTTGGATCTGTGGCTTTATACTGTTCATAAATTTGGAAAAGTTTCAGCTATAATTTCTTCACAAATATTTTTCAGTTCCCCCCTCCTTGTCCAGAGACTCGAATTACATGTAAATTACACTGCTTGAAGTTATCCCACATCTCACTGATGCTCTGTTCATTCTTTTTACTTCTCTTTTCTCTGTTTCATTTTGAGTAGTTTCTATGGCTATATTTTCAAGTTCTCTAGTCTTTTCATCTGCAACATTGAATCTGCTGTTAATCCCACTCATTGTATTTTTTATTTGCACATTGTACTTTTCATCTCTAGAATGTAGATTTGAGACTTTTTTTTTACATCCGCCATTGAGGGAGTCACTATATCCTCTGGCCTCAGTCAGATTTTCAGTTCCACCCAACATCTTGACTATCATTTCATAAAAGACCCCAAGCTAGAAACACCCAGCTAAGCCATTCCAAATTTCCTGGTCTACAGAAACCCTGTAAGAGAATAAAGGTTTATTGTTGTTTTTAGCTACCAAGATTTAGGGTAATTTGTTATGTTGCAATAGATAACTAAGACATTCAGAATCTGACATAGGAAGCTTTCTGAATTCTGAGCATCTTCACCAGTCCCTGAAGGTTGTACCACATCCTAGGTGCCCCATTGCTGGGTTTAGACAAATGAGAGGGAGCAAGACTAATCACTGGGCTGCTTCCCCTCCACCTGCAGTGTTCCTGGAGTTTTTATTTATTATGCTGTAGAAATGATGGATTTTTGAATAAACCATCTAAGCTGACACTAATATAAGAAATATACTCTCTCCCAAAGTTGCTCTCTGAGAGAAGGAGTTTCTGGAGCTTTTGTCTGGGGCCTCCACTGGCTACCCATGGATCCTCTCAAGCTGGTACATTCACAAGGGTTGGGGAGGGACCTATGGTGGGCCAGCAGCAGGCCTGGAGTAGAGCTCGGTTACACACAGACAGAGTAGCACATCCTTTGACCATTACTCCCTTACACCAGTGGACTTGCGCTGGTGTGAAGCTAGAGATGAATGAAGTCATTGGCAGCCTCTCAGGACAAACTTGGATATGCAGGCTGAGTAAATAGCAAAACAGAGCAAATGCACATAAGCTCAGACGCAGGGGGAGGGGGAGAGGGGACTAACCTTTGTGGGAAGCTGTCGTGTGACTGGAGTTTGCACGATCTCTTTCTGCACCCAGCTGCCCATCTGTGCAGTTTTAGGTGCAAATGGTGTGTCTGGTCCCTTCCCAGGCCCAGCAGGAAGGAGACCAGCCACCCCCTCCAAAGTGCTAACACTCACTTTGGGCTCCTCAGGGAAAGCCCAGACGCCTCTAGTCCAGGGCACGATCTGAGTGGCTGGAGGTACTCCTTGTCCTTCGGAACTGCATGTGTCCAAGGCACAGCAGCTCAACCAAAACCTGGCTCTCCAAGGCCAGCAGGAAAATATCAGATCATTTTAACCCTCACAAATATCAGATCATTTAACCCTGTTATTATCCTTATTTTACACTTGAGGAAACTGATGTGCTGAGTAAGCTTATGGAAAAGGCACCTTCCTTTGGCTACTTACTCTAAGTGCCCCTGGAGAGTGGTTGTCAACGTGTATCCCTGGGGGCCAGCAGCATCAGAAAGCTGGTTAGAAATGCAGATTCTCCTTTTTTGTTTCTCTCCCCCACCACCACCGCCACATTGCACAACTTGTGGGATCTTAGTTCCCCAACCAGGGATTGAACCCTGGGCCATGACAGTGAAAGTGCCGAGTCCTAACCACTGGACCAGCAGAGAAATCCCCAGATTCTCCTTCTTTCTCCAGACCTATAGAGTCAGAAACCCCAGGGGTAGTTCTATTAGTGCTATGCTTACCAGCCAGTTGCTAAACATTTCCATTATTAGAAATTAAATCATACAGACCTACAATTAAATAAATTATATTAAAAACAAAGGTAATTAATGGATAAACAACAAGGTCCTACTGTATAGCACAGGGAACTATATTCAATATCTTGTCATAAACCATAATGGAAAATAATATGAAAAAGAATATGTATATAAACACACACATATACATATAACTGAATCACTTTACTGAACACCTGAAACTAACACAATGCTGTAAATCACCTATACTTCAATAAAATACATTAAAAAAAATAAAGATAATCAGTCCTCAAAATGTATCACCCCCCAATTGTTTGATTTCATTCACTACTATCTATGCTCTAGAGCCTGTTGACCCCTATGGTATCCATGCGGCAGGAACACGGCAGTGCATTTCTTCCCAGTGCCACATTCAATGACGACATGAAATCAGCCATGGAGGGTATTTATATCACAGAAGTTGGCAAACACTACAAATCAGCTTGCCTTATTTTTTTTTGGAGAACCTGTTGTTAAACATTTACTGCAAGACCACCAAACTTGGTACTCTAAGCCCTGGGGTGACACTCATGCCGTCTCAAGAGAGAGGGTCTAGCCCGAGGGTCTCAGCTGGATGCTTCATACTGACTTCTACGTGTCTTTCATCACAGCCTTAACAAATGACATACCGGAAACGGGAAAGCAGACTCCCTGTGCTCTCCTGCCCCTTCCTCTCCCCTCGCCTTTTCTTCCCCCCTCCCAGCCCTCCACCCCCAAGTGCCTGAGCAAAATGCTGGGATCAAAGCCGTGCTCTTAACCTGTGGGAAGCAGGAGGGATCTGGGTGACCAAAGCCAGTTCTGAGGGCCCCTTGCAGTAATGGGGGCCACACTGGGATTCTTCTGAGTGAGTGATGAGCAATGGGTCCCAAAGGCACAGCCTGGCTCTCCAGGGCAGCTTCTTGCACGCAAAGTCAGCCAGCAGCTGCTGTCACAAATATAGGAGGGAAAGTGCTCCATCATCAGACACCCCCGGAGTGTACATCCCAGCTTGCCCTTGCCAGCAGTGGGACAAGGAGGCTGGTTGCTTCACCTCTCCGACCTCCATCTGCTGTCCAAGATGATAGGAATAGTAGTACTCGCCCCTGTGGGGCCTCTAGAAAGATTAAATCCAATAGTTTAGAAAAAGAGCCAGGAATATAGTACAAGCTCTGTAAACAAGGGCTATTACTGCTTTTCCATTTAGCTGGAGTAGAAAGTAATGTCAATGTCAATATTGTTACTCCCATTTTATGGATGACAGATATTGAGGCATAGAGGGAAAAAAAACCCAAAGTGCTCAGAAGTACTCAGAGACAGTTACTGAAACAGCAAACACCAGAGACCCTTCCCGTTAGCCGGTGATGGATCTCATCCACATCCTGTAATGAACACGTTTCCCCATCCTGGGGTAGCAGCCCTGATTTATTCCCACTAGCCCTAGATTCCCTAGAAAGAAACCGTTAGTTCAGTTACAACGATTACCATCTGGTTCTCTGGTTTATTGCTATAATTTCTCTAAAGCAAGCATCCGTAGGTGAAGACGCCGTTCTGCCTTTACGGTGCTTAAATGAGAAAAGGCATCTCCATGTGTCCGTGCAGCACAAGACTCCAGCAGCCACATGGAGCCTCCAGTCACCTTGAAAGCCAGGAATTGCCTGGAAAAGATGGGAGTGGAAAGAAGAGCGCTCCATGAGTACACATGGGGGTGGGAACTGGAAGCAACCATGTGGATACAGCAGGTGACCGCGCCAGTTACCTGGGCAAGTGCAGATGCAGGGATGCTGTTCCCCCACCCAGTGTGGAGCCCTGACACACAGTAATAGCTGGGGTTTATTTAGCAAATAAACAGCTTTCACTATGCCAGGTACTGCTCTGAGGGCTTCCCAAGTACTAATTCACTTAATGCTCACAACAGCCCCGAAAAGGACTATTATTATTCCTATTTCACAGATAAGGAAATTGGGAAGTTGCACAGAGAGGTTAAATACTTTGCCTGAGGTCACACAGCCAGTAAGTAGGTGAGCCAGGATTTGAACCCAGGCAGTTAGACTGTAGGTATGGTACCTTCTTTGTGGTAGCTGACTCCCACGTAACAGGTAAAGAAATGAAATCTCACCCAGCCAGGAGGGAGCAAAACTGGGCTCACACAGATCTGTGCATCCTTCCCCCATGTCACCGCCTGGACAGTTACGTACAAGAAACCTTCCTCTCCCTGACTCTCCTGCCCCAGAAAGCCTGCAAATGGGCACATTTCCCCCCCCCCCC